>NC_057805.1:133911479-133911800 GCF_018294505.1 Triticum aestivum | reverse complement strand
GCCAGCTCCCCCCGCCTCCTCGGGCCTCTCTCCCACTCACCCCCCGCTCTCCCTCTCGGCCGCTGCGCCTCCCCCGTCAGATCCACCTCCCTCTCCCCTTCGATCCCCACTGCCCGAGCGTGCTCGCCGCCGTTCACCGTCGTTCCCGCGGCCACCGTGCCCCAACCGCCACTTCGCCGTGTCGTACGCCGTCGCCGCCCTCGACTACACCACCTCCACCTCTCCGTTGGAGCTCCGAGCCACGGCAACGGCCTCCCCGAGCTCGTCTTCCCCGCACGGCCGCCGTCGGTCGCCGCCCCGTTTCACCGCCTCGAGCCTCCC
>NC_057805.1:133901822-133911260 GCF_018294505.1 Triticum aestivum | reverse complement strand
CTGCCCGAGCGTGCTCGCCGCCGTTCATCGTCGTTCCCGCGGCCACCGTGCCCCAACCGCCACTTCACCGTGTCGTACGCCGTCGCCGCCCTCGACTACACCACCTCCACCTCTCCGTTGGAGCTCCGAGCCACGGCAACGGCCTCCCCGAGCTCGTCTTCCCCGCACGGCCGCCGTCGGTCACCGCCCCGTTTCACCGCCTCGAGCCTCCCCGAGCACGCTGCCGTCCCCCTACAGCCTCGCCGTGAGCCTCTCCCCCTCCTCCCCTGTCTTTTCTCTCTCGCGCGCCCCCTAGCTGCTTCCCCACGCGCGCCCGAAAGCCGCGCCGCGGAGCTCGCCGCCGGCGAGGCTCCGGTGACCTGTTGGTCATGGGCTCAAGCCCGTTGCACTCCCCACCTCGCGTAGATGCCCCCCAGCCCCTCCGCTTGCTCGATAGGCCGCCGTAGCCTCGTTTCCGTCGGGCACCCGTGCGCGCCGCCGCCTCCGCCGCTCGCCGGCGCCGATTCCGGCCAAGTCCGGCGAAGCCCCGGCCACCCCTGGATGCGGCGCTGCGAGCCCTTTCGAATGGGCCTAGCCCCGCTCCTCCCCGAGCCCCGTAGCGCGATTCCGGCCAACTCCGGCGAGGGGCCGTCGCTGTTTTGGTCGCCGGAGTTGCTCCGGCGCCGGCCGCCGACGTGGCCGGCCTGGGCCCCCCCCCCAGTGCCACTGCCAGTGGGCCCGTGGGCCCCGTTGACTGGGTCCACCCAGTCAACGTGCTGACTGGGCAGGCCCAGCCACTGACATGCGGGCCCCGCCGCAAAATTAAAAAAGAAAAAGAAAAATATTTTATAGATAAAAATAATTAGATTAACTAATCACTCACTGACATATGGGGTCCACCCCCTCTAATTAGACTGTTAGTTTAGTTTAAATTAATATTAGACTAACAGAGGCTGACATGTGGGTCCCACTGGACCCACCTGTCTGGTTTGACTGGTCAGCCGGACTGTTGACCGCTGACGTCACTCATACGTCATGCTGACGTCATATCCCTTTTCTGTTAATTAAATAATTCCAGAAATTCAAATAATCTTTGAAAATTCATATCTTTTAAACCGTAACTCGGATGAAAATGTTTTCTATATGAAAGTTGCTCAGAACGACGAGACGAATCCGAATACGCAGTCCGTTCGTCCACCACACCTCCCTAACCTATCGAACTAGCAACTTTCCCCCTCCGGTCCGTCTGTCCGAAAACGCGAAACATCGGGAATACCTCCCGGATGTTCCCCCCCTTCGCCGGTACCACCTACTGTCGCGTTAGGGCACACCTAGCACCGCTCATTGTCATGTCACGCATCGTCATGCTTATGTTTGCATTGTATTTACTGTTTCTTCCCCCCTCTTCTCTCCGGTAGACTACGAGACCGACACTGCTGCTGTCCAGTTCGACTACGGAGTTGACGACCCCTCCTACTTGCCAGAGCAACCAGGCAAGCCCCCCCTTGATCACCAGATATCGCCTACTCTTCTCTATTCTGCTTGCATTAGAGTAGTGTAGCATGTTACTGTTTTCCGATATCCTATCCTGATGCATAGCCTATCCTTGCTACTACTGTTGTTACCTTTACCTGCAATCCTACATGCTTAGTATAGGATGCTAGATTTCCATCAGTGGCCCTACATTCTTGTCCGTCTGCTGTGCTATACTATCGGGCCGTGATCACCTGGGCGGTGATCACGGGTATATACTTATATACTACATACATGACACATGTGATGACTAAAGTCGGGTCGGCTCGTAGGAGTACCCGCAAGTGGATCTTTGTGGCGGAGCGACAGGGCAGGTTGAGACCGCCTAGGTGAGAGGTGGGCCTGGCCCTGGTCGGCGTTCGCGGTTACTTAACACGCTTAACGAGATCTTGGTATTTGATCTGAGTCTGGCCATTTGGTCTATACGCACTAACCATCTACGCGGGAGTAGTTATGGGTATCCCGGCGTCGTGGTATCAGCCGAAGCCTTCTTGACGTCAGCGACTGAGTGGCGCGCGCCGGATTGGACTGGAACGCCACTAGGCTAGGTCTGCTTCCGGCCGCGTACGCAACGTGCAGGTGTGCATAGGGCGATGGGCCCAGACCCTTGCGCGCATAGGGTTAGACCGGCGTGCTGACCGCTCTGTTGTGCTTAGGTGGGGCTGCGACGCGTTGATCTTACGAGGCCGGGCATGACCCAGGAAAGTGTGTCCGGCCAAATGGGATCGAGCGTGTTGGGTTATGTGGTGCACCCCTGCAGGGAAGTTTATCTATTCGAATAGCCGTGTCCCTCGGTAAAAGGACGACCCAGAGTTGTACCTTGACCTTATGACAACTAGAACTGGATACTGAATAAAATACACCCTTCCAAGTGCCAGATACAACCCGGTGATCGCTCTCTAACAGGGCGACGAGGAGGGGACCGCCGGGTAGGATTATGCTATGCGATGCTACTTGGAGGACTTCAATCTACTCTCTTCTACTTGCTGCAAGATGGAGATGGCCAGAAGCGTAGTCTTCGACAGGACTAGCTATCCCCCTTTTATTCTGGCCTTCTGCAGTTCAGTCCACTGATATGCCCCTTTACACATTTACCCATGCATATGTAGTATAGCTCCTTGCTTGCGAGTACTTTGGATGAGTACTCACGGTTGCTTCTCTCCCTCTTTTCCCCCTTTCCTTTCTATCTGGTTGTCGCAACCAGATGTTGGAGCCCAGGAGCCAGACGCCACCGTCGACGACGACACCTACGCCACTGGAGGTGCCTACTACTACGTGCAGGCCGCTGACGACGACCAGGAGTAGTTAGGAGGATCCCAGGCAGGAGGCCTGCGCCTCGTTCGATCTGTATCCCAGTTTGTGCTAGCCTTCTTAAGGCAAACTTGTTTAACTTATGTCTGTACTCAGATATTGTTGCTTCCGCTGACTCGTCTGTGATCGAGCATTTGTATTCGAGCCCTCGAGGCCCCTGGCTTGTATTATGATGCTTGTATGACTTATTTATGTTTTAGAGTTGTGTTGTGATATCTTCCCGTGAGTCCCTGATCTTGGTCGTACACATTTGCGTGCATGATTAGTGTACGGTCAAATCGGGGGCGTCACAAGTTGGTATCAGAGCCGACTGCCTGTAGGAATCGCCCTATCCACACTCCTTGGCCGAAGTCGTGTCTAGACATTATAAAACTTTTACTAACATGGTTGTGTGTCTTACGGGCCCACGTCGCCATTGGGTGGTACTAGTATCTTTTACTCCTCGACCTTTACTCTGGGACTCTGAACTCTCTTCTACTCGGGTTAAACGAATTTACTAATTCTAACACTAGGATCCCGTGACCGCATTCACCCCAAAGTTGGATAAGCCATAGTTGTTTCCTAGAATAGTATATTGAACAATTCACACACTGTCATTTGACTCCTTTGAAACGTCTTTGCTTTCAGATGGAACCCACGAGGCAGGTCGTTCGTCAAACGATGGCCATTGGTGCCTCGGGATCACCTGCGGTGCTAGCTGAGATGATGACCTATCTGGGTTATCGCTGGCACCCTGAGTACACCGTCTACGAGGAGTACCAGGACTTTAACCAGGAGCAGTACCGTGCCATCGTCCACCTCTACTCTCGGGAGTACGACTCCACTACTGTGCTGCACACCGCACATGGTGTTGGTGTGACCACCGATATGGCTGTCCACGATGCTGCCTATGCTGCTCTGACACGTCTTCGTGGAGAGTATCAGGAGTTGGACACCTCCCCTTTCAGGCACATTGCTATCGCATCTGATGTTGGTGCGGAGGGATACTATACTGCTGCCTACTCCACTGTCACCCGAGAGCCCTTCTACCATCAGCACCTGGTTCTGCATGCTGATGGGCTGGATCGAGCTAACCGAGCTCTTCGCCACGAGATGTACACCACCCGTCAGCACCTTTACCGTGCTCTGACGCTGCTGCACCCCTTTGTCCGATCTAGACAGGTACCGCGTACTGCGATCTACCCAGCCAGGACCGTGATGCCCCACGGTGTCGGTTGGCCAGAGGTGGGAGGCTACTCTCCCGCACTTGGCCCTCTTCTGCCACCTGAGCGTCGGGCTCTACACCTGAGTATCCGCGGCCCCCAGTCTGCTGACGTCGAGGGCTATCCGTTGCCTCACTACCAGCTGTCGGGCTACGATTACCTCCACAGTACCTCTTGGGACTGATGTAGGCTTGCTTGTAGTAATAGTTGCAGTCGCCGCGAGCCTGTGTGCCGCCTATGATGTTTTAGTCTATGTACTGAACTCTATGCATGACCCCTTTTGTAAGTTATGCCGACTACTATGTAGTAGCTATCGTGCTCCTTTCATTATGCATGTTTCATCATGAATGATTCTTGTCATTGCAAATTTCTCAATGCTGAACTACCCCTATTATATATTAGCAGGATGGTTAGACCAGGTGGTCGTGGTCGTGGTGGCGATGCCCCACCACCACCTGAGTACATGGCTGGTATGATCCAACAGTTTGAACTGAACCGCCAATTCATGGAAAATATGATGGCTCAGTTCCCTCGCCCCAATATGAACCAGCAGCCAGCTCAAGTGACTCTTCAAGATTTCATACGCCTCAACCCAACCATCTACCGCAGCTCAACTCAGCCTCTGGATGCTGATGACTGGCTCCGTGACATCACCTATGAGATGGAGTCTGCTGATGTAGCCCCTGCCAGCTATGTCACCTTTGCTTCCTTCTTCTTGAAGGGACCCGCAGCTCAATGGTGGGACAGCCACAGGCGTACTCTGCCAGCTGGAACAATCATCACATGGCCAGACTTCCAAGCTGCTTTCCGTGCCCGCTTCATTCCTCAGGGAGTCATGGACCGGAAGAAGCGTGAGTTCCGCAACCTCACCCAAGGCAACAAAACTGTCGAAGCTTATCAGCGGGAATTTCTGGACTTGTCCCGCTATGCTGAGGAAGACATTGCAACTGATGCACGCAGACAGGAGAAGTTCCGTGATGGCCTTCAAGCTGACATCAAGCTCGCGCTTCTAGTGCATGACTTTGCTGATTTCTCCACCTTGGTGAACAAGGCCATCAATGTCGAAACTGGTCTGCAGGAATACCAGAGCTCTCACAGGCGCAACCGTGACACGGGCTCATCTTCGGGCTCGCCCGCACAGAAGCGTAAGATATGGATCCCGAACAGCATGTACCGTCCAAATGCATCTGCCCCAAGGCAGACCTATGCTGCACCTCGTCTGCCTCCACCACCATCTAGGCAGTCAAGACTTCCAGCTCCACCATCCCAAGCTCCTGTTCCCACTCCGAATAATGGCTTGTGCTTCAGGTGTGGTCAACCAGGACACCGTGCTAGAGAATGCAACCAGAACCAGAATCAACTGGCCCTTCCAGCAACTGGCCGTGGTAACAATTAGCCTCGCAACAACAATGCTAAGTCTTATGGTCGTGCTCATGCCAACCACGTTGATCTCAACGAAGCTCAAGACCAGCCTGCTACTGTGATGGGTACACTCCTCGTAAATTCAGTACCAGCATCCGTTTTATTTGATACAGGTGCATCGCATTCATTCATGTCAGAAGATTTTGCATACAAGCACGGCGTTAAATGTGAGGAGATGAACACCTCTGTATTGGTCAAAACCCCCGTGGGACAGTGTCAAACCTCCTTGGTTGGCATCGATGTCCCCGTGGAAATCGAAGGGCTGGAATTCTATGCCTCTCCCATTATCCTGAAGTCGTCTAACATCGACCTCATTTTGGGTATGGATTGGTTGAAAGCGCATACTGCTTCTATAGTTTGCGCCACTAAAACCGTCCATCTGCTACACCCTTCAGATGAAATAGTTGCTTACCAAGCTCATCTGGCGCAAAATGCCGAGGCAAGGCTCTATGCATTGAATGCATTGAACACTGCACCACTCGAGGGCATTGAAAACATTCCCGTCGTGCGTGAATTCCTCGACGTGTTTCCTGAAGAACTTCCAGGGATTCCCCCTGCTAGAGCTGTCGAATTCATCATCGACTTGAAACCAGGCACCACTCCTATAGCCAAGCGACCCTACAAAATGCCGCCGCATGAACTCCTTGAGCTTAAGGAGGAAATCGACAAATCTCTTCGCAAGGGATTCATTCGCCCAAGTTGATCTCCTTGGGGAGCACCTTCTCTCTTTGTCAAGAAGAAGGATGGGACAAACCGGTTAGTTCAAGACTACCGTCCTATAAACCAAGCTACCATTCAGAATAAATACCCTCTTCCTCGGATCAATGATCTGTATGATCAACTGGCGGGTTTGTCAGTGTTCTCTAAGCTCGACTTGAGGTTGGGCTACCATCAGATCCGTGTTCGCGAAGAGGATATCCCAAAGACCGCCTTCGTGACTCGCTATGGTTCATACGAGTACACCGTCATGTCTTTCGGTTTAACCAATGCTCCAGCCACCTTCTCTTGTCTGATGAACTATATATTCATGGATTACCTCGACAAGTTCGTCGTGGTTTATCTGGATGATATCCTGGTATTTTCCAAGAACGAAGAAGAACATGCTGAACATCTTCGACTTGTGCTGGAAAAGCTACGAGAGCATCAACTATATGCCAAGTTCTCCAAATGTGAATTCTGGCTACCCGAAGTAACCTATCTCGGGCATGTCATCTCTAAGGATGGTATTGCCGTCAACCCTGAACGAGTTCAGGCTATTCTTGATTGGACTCCTCCCAAGAACGTTAAGCAAGTCAGAAGTTTTCTCGGTCTCGCCAGCTATTGCCGTCGATTCGTCGAGAACTTCTCTAAGATCGCCAGGCCTCTGACTAACCTGTTGCATAAGGGTGTCAAGTTCCAATGGACAGACAAATGTCAGGAAAGTTTCCAAGCACTCAAAGACAAGTTGACTTCTGCTCCAGTTCTAGCTCCACCTGATACTAAGAAGGACTTTGTCATTTACTGCGACGCTTCCCGTCAAGGATTAGGCTGTGTCCTAATGCAAGACCGCAAGGTGATTGCTTATGCCTCTCGGCAATTGCGCCCTCACGAAGAGAACTACCCAGTTCACGACCTCGAACTTGCTGCTGTCATTCATGCGCTGAAGCAGTGGCGACATTACCTTCTCGGTAATCGTTGCGAGATCTTCACTGACCACCAAAGTCTGAAATATTTGTTTACTCAGCCAGATCTGAACCTCCGTCAACAGAGATGGATGGAGCTTGTTGCAGACTTTGACTTGGGTATTTCCTATACGCCAGGCAAGGCTAATGTAATGGCTGATGCCTTGAGCCGCAAGTCTTACTGCAACCACCTCCAGGTTCATAAAGTTCAGCCCTCGTTTGTTGAAGAATTCAGGAAGCTGAACCTCCATATTGTTCCTCCGGGTGCACTCGCTCCCCCTCCTAAGGAGTTTGGCAAGGTGAACCTCCACGTTGTTACCTAGGGTTCCCTCAATACCCTAGTTGCTAAACCAGATCTCGAGGACAGCATCAAAAGGCTACAGAAGTATGACTCTGAAGCCCACAAGATTAAGCGCTACCTCGCAGAAGGAAAGCCCTCATTCTTCACTATTGCTGAAGATGGCACCTTATACTTCAAGGGCCGCCTAGTGGTGCCATGTGCAGAGAAAAACCTGGATATGACACAGGAAGTTATGAAAGAAGCTCATGATACACCTCTGTGTATCCATCCTGGTAGTACAAAGATGTACCAAGACATCCGTCAGAGATTCTGGTGGTCTAATATGAAGCAAGCCATTCCTCATTATGTTGCTGAGTGTGACGTTTGCCGTTGTATCAAAGCAGAACATCAAAGGCCTGCTGGAACTCTACAACCTATCTCTATTCCTGAATGGAAATGGGACCATGTTGAGATGGACTTCGTCACTGGATTTCCCAAATCACAGAAAGGTAATGATGTTATTCTTGTCGTCATTGACCGACTTTCCAAAGTTGCACATTTTCTGGCAGTCAAAGAAACGATCACTGCTAGCCAGTTGGCAACGCTCTATATGTCTAGGATTGTTTCACTCCACGGTATTCCATTGGTTATCAGCTCAGACCGTGGCAGCTTATTCACTTCAAGATTCTGGGCAAGTTTCCAAGAAGCTATGGGAACTCATCTGTCATTCAGTACTCCATTTCATCCTCAATCGCAAGGGCAAGTTGAACGCGTCAACCAAGTCCTCGAAGATATGCTTCGAGCTTGTGTTATTTCCTTCGGCAAGAAATGGGAGGAATCTCTCCCGTATGCTGAGTTCTCTTATAATAATAGCTATCAAGCTAGTCTGAAGATGGCCCCCTTCGAAGTGTTATATGGACGAAAGTGCCGAACCCCTCTGAACTGGTCAGAAACTGGGGAACGTCCACTCTTCGGTCCGGATATTATCCAAGATGCCGAAGAACAAGTCCGCATTATTCGTGAGAATCTCAAGACTGCTCAGTCACGTCAGAAGAGTCAGTATGACCGTCATCATAAAGACATGGTCTATCAACCTGGCGAAAAGGCTTATCTTCGAGTCACACCTATGAAGGGTGACCACCGCTTCGGGATCAAGGGCAAACTAGCTCCTCGCTATATTGGCCCATTCACTATTCTCGAAAGGCGTGGAAAAGTGGCATACCAACTGGAGCTACCGCCGAACCATTCTCAGGTTCACGATGTGTTCCATGTGTCACAGCTCCGCCGTTGCTTCAAGGATCCAATCCGAGCTGTGGATCATGAAGTGCTCGAATTGCAGCAAGACCTCTCCTATAAGGAACATCCGGTCCGCATTCTCGACCAAGCTGAACGCCGCACACGTCAGAAGGCGATCAAGTTTCTCAAAGTCCAGTGGTCGCACCATTCTGAAGATGAGGCCACTTGGGAACGAGAGGATCGTCTGCGCGAAGAATACCCCGCACTGTTTCCTTCTACCTCCTAAATCTCGGGACGAGATTTCTTGTAGTGGAGGAGATTTGTAACACCCCGAGAATCATGCTACAGTAACTCTCTAAGATTAAGCTAATCATGTTGCTAAACAGGGCTTGATCACAATTGCATCAAATTTCTTTTCAAACTCCTAGTTCAAACTTCAATTAAAATCAAAGTGGAAAATAAAAGTTTTCAAAAATTTGAACAAAAATGTTCGGTGGGTGCCAAATAATACACTGGTAATTATGGTGGAGAAAACACATTTTTATAAGATACCTAAATACTTTTAAATGAAATAAAACAGAAAAGAAAATAAACAAATAAAAAGAAAAAGCAAAAGAACACAGCACAGACAAAGAAAAAGAAAAAAAGAGAGAAGGCCCTCCCCCCCCACTGGACCGCTGGCCCAACTGGGCCGACCCCCGGCCCAGCCGGCCTAGCCCATCTCCCACTCCCCCTCGCCCCCTTCCCTGTTCCCCCGACCGGGGTCGGAACAGGGGCCGTCCCCGCCGCACCCCCTCGCCGGCGACGGTGAGGA
>NC_057805.1:133901482-133901803 GCF_018294505.1 Triticum aestivum | reverse complement strand
GCCAGCTCCCCCCGCCTCCTCGGGCCTCTCTCCCACTCACCCCCCGCTCTCCCTCTCGGCCGCTGCGCCTCCCCCGTCAGATCCACCTCCCTCTCCCCTTCGATCCCCACTGCCCGAGCGTGCTCGCCGCCGTTCACCGTCGTTCCCGCGGCCACCGTGCCCCAACCGCCACTTCGCCGTGTCGTACGCCGTCGCCGCCCTCGACTACACCACCTCCACCTCTCCGTTGGAGCTCCGAGCCACGGCAACGGCCTCCCCGAGCTCGTCTTCCCCGCACGGCCGCCGTCGGTCGCCGCCCCGTTTCACCGCCTCGAGCCTCCC
>NC_057805.1:133844568-133901471 GCF_018294505.1 Triticum aestivum | reverse complement strand
GTTCACCGTCGTTCCCGCGGCCACCGTGCCCCAACCGCCACTTCGCCGTGTCGTACGCCGTCGCCGCCCTCGACTACACCACCTCCACCTCTCCGTTGGAGCTCCGAGCCACGGCAACGGCCTCCCCGAGCTCGTCTTCCCCGCACGGCCGCCGTCGGTCGCCGCCCTGTTCCACCGCCTCGAGCCTCCGCGAGCACGCTGCCGTCCCCCTACAGCCTCGCCGTGAGCCTCTCCCCCTCCTCCCCTGTCTTTTCTCTCTCGCGCGCCCCCTAGCTGCTTCCCCACGCGCGCCCGAACGCCGCGCCGCGGAGCTCGCCGCCGGCGAGGCTCCGGTGACCTGTTGGTCACGAGCTCAAGCCCGTTGCACTCCCCACCTCGCGTAGATGCCCCCCAGCCCCTCCGCTTGCTCGATAGGCCGCCGTAGCCTCGTTTCCGTCGGGCACCCGTGCGCGCCGCCGCCTCCGCCGCTCGCCGGCGCCGATTCCGGCCAAGTCCGGCGAAGCCCCGGCCACCCCTGGATGCGGCGCTGCGAGCCCTTTCGAATGGGCCTAGCCCCGCTCCTCCCCGAGCCCCGTAACGCGATTCCGGCCAACTCCGGCGAGGGGCCGCCACTGTTTTGGTCGCCGGAGTTGCTCCGGCGCCGGCCGCCGACGTGGCCGGCCTGGGCCCCCCTCCCAGTGCCACTGCCAGTGGGCCCGTGGGCCCCGTTGACTGGGTCCACCCAGTCAACGTGCTGACTGGGCAGGCCCAGCCACTGACATGCGGGCCCCGCCGCAAAATTAAAAAAAAGAAAAAGAAAAATGTTTTATAGATAAAAATAATTAGATTAACTAATCACTCACTGACATATGGGGTCCACCCCCTCTAATTAGACTGTTAGTTTAGTTTAAATTAATATTAGACTAACAGAGGCTGACATGTGGGTCCCACTGGACCCACCTGTCTGGTTTGACTGGTCAGCCGGACTGTTGACCGCTGACGTCACTCATACGTCATGCTGACGTCATATCCCTTTTCTGTTAATTAAATAATTCCAGAAATTCAAATAATCTTTGAAAATTCATATCTTTTAAACCGTAACTCGGATGAAAATGTTTTCTATATGAAAGTTGCTCAGAACGACGAGACGAATCCGAATACGCAGTCCGTTCGTCCACCACACCTCCCTAACCTATCGAACTAGCAACTTTCCCCCTCCGGTCCGTCTGTCCGAAAACGCGAAACATCGGGAATACCTCCCGGATGTTCCCCCCCTTCGCCGGTACCACCTACTGTCGCGTTAGGTCACACCTAGCACCGCTCATTGTCATGTCACGCATCGTCATGCTTATGTTTGCATTGTATTTACTGTTTCTTCCCCCTCCTCTCTCCGGTAGACTACGAGACCGACACTGCTGCTGCCCAGTTCGACTACGGAGTTGACGACCCCTCCTACTTGCCAGAGCAACCAGGCAAGCCCCCCCCCCTTGATCACCAGATATCGCCTATTCTTCTCTATACTTCTTGCATTAGAGTAGTGTAGCATGTTACTGCTTTTCGATATCCTATCCTGATGCATAGCCTATCCTTGCTACTACTGTTGTTACCTTTACCTGCAATCCTACATGCTTAGTATAGGATGCTAGATTTCCATCAGTGGCCCTACATTCTTGTTCGTCTGCTGTGCTATACTATCGGGCCGTGATCACCTGGGCGGTGGTCACGGGTATATACTTATATACTACATACATGACACATGTGATGACTAAAGTCGGGTCGGCTCGTAGGAGTACCCGCAAGTGGATCTTTGTGGCGGAGCGACAGGGCAGGTTGAGACCACCCAGGTGAGAGGTGGGCCTGGCCCTGGTCGGCGTTCGCGGTTACTCAACACGCTTAACGAGATCTTGGTATTTGATCTGAGTCTGGCCATTTGGTCTATACGCACTAACCATCTACGCGGGAGTAGTTATGGGTATCCCGGCGTCGTGGTATCAGCCAAAGCCTTCTTGACGTCAGCGACTGAGTGGCGCGCACCGGATTGGATTGGAACGCCACTAGGCTAGGTCTGCTTCCGGCCGCGTACGCAACGTGCAGGTGTGCATAGGGCGATGGGCCCAGACCCCTGTGCGCATAGGGTTATACCGGCGTGCTGACCGCTCTGTTGTGCTTAGGTGGGGCTGCGACGCGTTGATCTTACGAGGCCGGGCATGACCCAGGAAAGTGTGTCCGGCCAAATGGGATCGAGCGTGTTGGGTTATGTGGTGCACCCCTGCAGGGAAGTTTATCTATTCGAATAGCCGTGTCCCTCGGTAAAAGGACGACCCGGAGTTGTACCTTGACCTTATGACAACTAGAACTGGATACTGAATAAAATACACCCTTCCAAGTGCTAGATACAACCCGGTGATCGCTCTCTAACAGGGCGACGAGGAGGGGATCGCCGGGTAGGATTATGCTATGCGATGCTACTTGGAGGACTTCAATCTACTCTCTTCTACTTGCTGCAAGACGGAGATGGCCAGAAGCGTAGTCTTCGACAGGACTAGCTATCCCCCTTTTATTCTGGCCTTCTGCAGTTCAGTCCACTGATATGCCCCTTTACACATTTACCCATGCATATGTAGTATAGCTCCTTGCTTGCGAGTACTTTGGATGAGTACTCACGGTTGCTTCTCTCCCTCTTTTCCCCCTTTCCTTTCTATCTGGTTGTCGCAGCCAGATGTTGGAGCCCAGGAGCCAGATGCCACCGTCGACGACGACACCTACGCCACTGGAGGTGCCTACTACTACGTGCAGGCCGCTGACGATGACCAGGAGTAGTTAGGAGGATCCCAGGCAGGAGGCCTGCGCCTCGTTCGATCTGTATCCCAGTTTGTGCTAGCCTTCTTAAGGCAAACTTGTTTAAATTATGTCTGTACTCAGATATTGTTGCTTCCGCTGACTCGTCTGTGATCGAGCATTTGTATTCGAGCCCTCGAGGCCCCTGGCTTGTATTATGATGCTTGTATGACTTATTTATGTTTTAGAGTTGTGTTGTGATATCTTCCCGTGAGTCCCTGATCTTGGTCGTACACATTTGCGTGCATGATTAGTGTACGGTCAAATCGGGGGCGTCACAGGGTACTACAATCGCTTGAATCAAGTGGGAGTTAATATTCCAGATAAAATAGTGATTGACAGAATTCTCTAGTCACCATCACCAAGTTAGTAGAACTTCGTGATGAACTATAGTATGCAAGGGATGACGAAAGTAATTCCCGAGCTCTTCGTGATGCTGAAATCGACGAAGGTAGAAATCAAGAAAAACATCAAGTGTTGATAGTTGACGAGACCACTAGTTTCAAGAAAAGGGCAAAGGGAAGAAGGGGAACTTCAAGAAGAACGGCAAGCAAGTTGCTGCTCAAGTGAAGAAGCCTAAGTCTGGTACTAAGCCTGAGACTAAGTGCTTCTACTGCAAAGGGACTGTTCATTGGAAGCGGAACTACCCCAAGTATTTGGTGGATAAGAAGGATGGCAAAGTGAACAAAGGTATATTGGATATACATGTTATTGATGTGTACTTACTAGTGTTTATAGCAACCCCTCAGTATTTGATACTGGTTCAGTTGCTAAAGAGTAGTAAACTTGAAACGGGAGTTGCAGAATAAACAGAGACTAGTAAAAGGCAAGGTGACGATGTATGTTGGAAGTAGTTCCAAGATTGATATGATCATCATCGCACACTCCCTATACTTTCGAGATTAGTGTTGAAACTAAATAAGTGTTATTTGGTGTTTGCGTTGAGCATGAATATGATTTGATCATGTTTTTTGCAATTCGGTTATTCATTTAAGTTAGAGAACAATTGTTGTTCTGTTTACATGAATAAAAACCTTCTATGGTCATACACACCAACGAAAATGGTTTGTTGGATCTCGATCGTAGTGATACACATATTCATAATATTGAAGCCAAAAGGTGCAAAGTTAATAATGATAGTGCAACTTATTTGTGGCACTGCCGTTTAGGTCATATTGGTGTAAAGCGCATGAAGAAACTCCATACTGATGGGATTTTGGAATCACTTGATTATGAATCACTTGATGCTTGCGAACCGTGCCTCATGGGCAAGATGACTAAAACGCCGTTCTCCGGAACTATGGAGAGAGCAACAGATTTGTTGGAAGTCATACATACAGATGTATGTGGTCCAATGAATATTGAGGCTCGTGGCGGATATCGTTATTTTCTCACCTTCACAGATGATTTGAGCAGATATGGGTATATCTACTTAATGAAACATAAGTCTGAAACATTTGAAAAGTTCATATAATTTCAGAGTGAAGTGGAAAATCATCGTAACAAGAAAATAAAGTTTCTACGATCTGATCGTAGAGAAGAGTATTTGAGTTACGAGTTTGGCCTTCAGTTAAAACAATGTGGAATAGTTTCACAAATTCATGCCACCTGGAACACCACAGCATAATGGTGTGTCCAAATGTCATAACCGTACTTTATTGGATATAGTGCAATCTATGATGTCTCTTACCAATTTACCACTATCGTTTTGGGGTTATGCATTAGAGACAGCTGCATTCACGTTAAATAGGGCACCATCAAAATCCGTTGAGACGACGCCTTATGAACTGAGGTTTAGCAAGAAACCGAAGTTGTCGTTTTCTTAAAATTTTGGGGTTGCGATGCTTATGTGAAAAAGTTTCATCCTGATAAGCTCAAATCCAAAATCGGAGAAATGTGTCTTCATAGGATACCCAAAGGAGACAGTTGGGTACACCTTCTATCACAGATCCGAAGGCAAGACATTCGTTGCTAAAAATGGATCCTTTCTAGAGAAGGAGTTTCTCTCGAAAGAAGTGAGTGGGAGGAAACTAGAACTTGATGAGGTAACTGTACCTGCTCCCTTATTGGAAAGTAGTTCATCACAGAAATCTGTTCCTGTGACTCCTACACCAATTAGTGAGGAAGTTAATGATGATGATCATGTAACGTCAGCTCAAGTTACTACCAAACCTCATAGGTAAACCAGAGTAAGATCCGCACCAGAGTGGTACGGTAATCCTATTCTGGAGGTTATGTTACTAGACCATGACGAACCTACAAACTATGAAGAAGCGATGGTGAGCCCAGATTCCACGAAATGGCTTGAGGCCATGAAATCTGAGATAAGATCCATATATGAGAACAAAGTATGGACTTTGATTGACTTGCCCAATGATCGGCGAGCCATTGAGATTAAATGGATCTTCAAGAGGAAGACGGACGCTGATAGTAGTGTCACTATCTACAAAGCTAGAATTGTCGCAAAAGGTTTTCGACAAGTTCAAGATGTTGACTACGATGAGAGTTTCTCACTCGTATCTATGCTTAAGTCTGTCCGAATCATGTTAGCAATTGCCGCATTTTATGAAATATGGCAAAGGGATAAACAAAACTGCATTCCTTAATGGATTTATTAAAGAAGAGTTGTATATGATGCAACCAGAAGGTTTTGTCAATCCTAAAGGTGCTAACAAAATATGCAAGCTCCAGCGATCCATCAATGGACTGGTGCAAGCATCTCGGAGTTGGAATATACACTTTGATAAGTTGATCAAAGGATATAGTGTTATACAGACTTGCGGTGAAGCCTGTATTTACAAGAAAGTGAGTGGGAGCACTACAGCATTTCTGATAAGTATATGTGAACGACATATTGTTGATCGGAAATAATGTAGAATTATTCTGCAAAGCATAAAGGAGTGTTTGAAAGGAGTTTTTCAAAAGAAAGACCTCGGTGAAGCTGCTTACATATTGAGCATCAAGATCTATAGAGATAGATCAAAAACGCTTGATAAGTTTTTCAATGAGTACATACCTTAACAAGATTTTGAAGTAGTTCAAAATAGAACAGTCAAAGAAAGAGTTCTTGCCTGTGTTACAAGGTGTGAAATTGAGTAAGACTCAAAGCCCGACCACGGCAGAAGATGGAAAGAGAATGAAAGTCATTCCCTATGCCTTGGCCATAGGTTCTATAAAGTATGCCATGCTGTGTACCAGATCTATTGTATACCCTACACTGATTTTGGGAAGGGAGTACAATAGTGATCTAGGAGTAGATCACTGGACAGCGGTCAAAATTATCCTTAGTGGAATAAGGATATGTTTCTCGATTATGGAAGTGACAAAAGGTTCGTCGTAAAGGGTTACGTCGATGCAAGTTTTGACACTAATCTAGATGACTCTAAGTCTCGATCTAGATACATATTGAAAGTGGGAGCAATTAGCTAAGAGTAGCTCCATGCAGAGCATTGTAAACATAGAAATTTGCAAAATACTTACGGATCTGAATGTGACAGACCCGTTGACTAAAATTATCTCACAATCAAAACATGATCACACCTTAGTACTCTTTGGGTGTTAATCACATAGCGATGTGAACTAGATTATTGACTCTAGTAAACCCTTTGAGTGTTGGTCACATAGAAATGTGAACTAGATTATTGACTCTAGTAAACCCTTTGAGTGTTGGTCACATAGAGATGTGAACTATGGGTGTTAATCACATGGTGATGTGAATTATTGATGTTAAATCACATGGCGATGTGAACTAGATTATTGACTCTAGTGCAAGTGGGAGACTGAAGGAAATATGCCCTAGAGGCAATAATAAAGTATTATATATTTCCTTATATCATGATAAATGTTTATTATTCATGCTAGAATTGTATTAACCGGAAACATAATACATGTGTGAATACATAGACAAACAGAGTGTCACTAGTATGCCTCTACTTGACTAGCTCGTTAATCAAAGATGGTTATGTTTCCTAGCCATAGACATGAGTTGTCATTTGATTAACGGGATCACCTCATTAGGAGAATGACGTGATTGACTTGACCCATTCCGTTAGCTTAGCACTCGATCGTTTAGTATGTTGCTATTGCTTTCTTCATGACTTATACATGTTCCTATGACTATGAGATTATGCAACTCCCGTTTACCGGAGGAACACTTTGTGTGCTACCAAACGTCACAACGTAAATGGGTGATTATAAAGGTGCTCTACAGGTGTCTCCAAAGGTACTTGTTGGGTTGGCGTATTTTGAGATTAGGATTTGTCACTCCAATTGTCGGAGAGGTATCTCTGGGCCCACTCGGTAATGCACATCACTATAAGCCTTGCAAGCATTGTGACTAATGAGTTAGTTGCGGGATGATGTGTTACGGAACGACTAAAGAGACTTGCCGGTAACGAGATTGAACTAGGTATGGAGATACCGACGATCAAATCTCGGGCAAGTAACATACCGGTGACAAAGGGAACAACGTATGTTGTTATGCGGTCTGACCGATAAAGATCTTCGTAGAATATGTGGGAGCCAATATGGGCATCCAGGTCCCGCTATTGGTTATTGACCGGAGACGTGTCCCGGTCATGTCTACATAGTTCTCGAACCCGTAGGGTCCGCATGCTTAACGTTATGATGACAGTTTTATTGAGTTTTGATGTACCGAAGGAGTTCGGAGTCCCGGATGAGATTGGGGATATGACGAGGAGTCTCGAAATGGTCGAGACGTAAAAATCGATATATTGGACGACTATATTCGGACTTCGGAAAGGTTCTGAGTGATTCGGGTATTTTTCGGAGTACCGGAGAGTTACGGGATTCGTATTGGGCCTTAATGGGCCATACGGAAAAGGAGAGAAAGGCCTCAAAAGGTGGCCGCACCCCTCCCCATGGTCTGGTCCGAATTGGACTAGGGAAGGGGGGCGCACCCTTCCTTCTTTCTCCTTCCCCCTTCCCTTCTCCTACTCCCACAAGGAAAGGAGGAGTCCTACTCCCGGTGGGAGTAGGACTCCCCCCTATGGCGCGCCTCTCCCCTTGGCCGGCTGCCTTCCCCTTGCTCCTTTATATATGGGGGCAGGGGGCACCCCAGAGACATAACAATTGATCCTTGAGATCTCTTAGCCGTGTGCGGTGCCCCCCTCCACCATATTACACCTCGATAATACCGTTGCGGAGCTTAGGCGAAGCCCTGCGTCGGTAGAACATCATCATCGTCACCATGCCGTCGTGCTGACGAAACTCTCCCTCAACACTCGGCTGGATCGGAGTTTGAGGGACGTCATCGAGCTGAACGTGTGCTGAACTTGGAGGTGCCGTACGTTCGGTACTTGATCGGTCGGATCGTGAAGACGTACGACTACATCAACCGCGTTGTGATAACGCTTCCGCTGTCGGTCTACGAGGGTACGTGGACAACACTCTCCCCTCTCGTTGCTATGCATCACCATGATCTTGCGTGTGCGTAGGAAATTTTTTGAAATTACTACGTTCCCCAACAGCGCCCGCGGAGAGCCCAAAAGATTGCCTCAAGATTCGACGGGCTCCTCGGTTTCCCGTCCCTGCCGGGATGCCGCGATTCGGCTTCCGGAACCTGGCTCAAAGTGGGTGTTGACGGACCCAGAGGTCACAACTTTGCCCCCTTGGGGGGGACTGCGAAGGCCCTCCAGCTCGAAGACGGCGGACCATCACAGCTTCGGGGACTACTGTCGAGGGGATGCACCCCGGGCAGGCAACGGAACCCGGATCCTTTTCAAAAACATCGGGGCCAGCAATGCCCCTCAATCCGGCTTGCACTTGGCCGGGTTGCTCAACCCGGCCAAACTCCTCAACCCGGCCCCAACGGCAGGCACGAGACGGCCGAACCAGGCGCGACCAAGACTTCTCCAACAAGCCAGCTCCCCCTTGGCGTGTTCCTCAACCCAGCCACGGGTCAGCTCCCGTCCCATCCCAGCCGTACGATGGGACGAGTGCCCATTCAGGGATGAGCGAGGCAACAGTGCACCACCAACTCCACTGGTCAGCCAAGGCATGGCAACAGTGCCCCACCTACCTGCTGACCAGGGCCGGCGTGGCAACAATGCACCCTTCGTCACTGCTGACGCCAACAGTCGGCGACCTGACGGTGCACCACTATAGCGGACTCGACCCGGCCACTCCGTGACGATCGACAAGACAGCGAACAGTGTCCCCTGGCGCACGGTGCCCATGCCCGGAGAACCTGGTGAGCCCTGACACCCGGCAGGTCCCAGCGCCAGCTTCCCGGACAATGACAACCCGGCCCCACGGCCTTGTAACATTACCATTGTACCCCTGGGGGGTTGACCTATAAAACCCCCCAGGAGCCCTCATGCATACGGGCGGACACAAGATCAACTAGACTAGCAACACACTGGGAGAGGGAGCAGCCTAAGCCTCGGCATGCCTTCCTTCTTCCTCCATAAAGCTCTAGGAGCAACTCTGTACTGATACAGATAAACCAAACTCGGCAGGACTAGGGGTGGTATCTCTCCGGAGAGCCCCGAACCTGGGTATGTCTTGCGTCCCGCGCTCGCTCATACCGACCTCGCCTCTGGAGCCCACCGGTGCCCTCGAGCCTCCTCCTCTCTTTAGCCATCCCTTGCCATCTATCATGCGCCCACCACGACAACATTGAAACAATGTGCTCCCAACAATCCTTTGCACGAGTGAAAAGTCGAAGGTGTGCAAGGTCTTCGGGAGGGACCGCTTCTTGAAGGATGAACAAAGCGGAGTGATTGTATTGGTTGTCCACTTCTTCTCTTGGGTGAAGTTGTTTGGATCATGCGGGTAGAAGCCTTGCTCAATGATTCTCCAAAGGTTAGTTGAGCAATGATTCAAATGAGACTTAATGCAAAAGATCCAATTAGCAAAATCACCCTTAACAAGCTTGGGAGGAGGACCATGAATATTAATGCGAGCTGTAGGGACCGGTCCTCCATAGACCGGGGGAGGGGAACCGAGGCAAAGGTTCCCGTCCCATTCTTGTCATGAGGGGAAGGAACATGAGTACCTTTAGCCGCTTCCTTGGCGGAATTGGCCTCCGACTCCGATGCCATGGGATTAACCACATGCAAGGGATCGGGAGTGGATTTCATCCCCTCAAGTAATTCTTTAAGCATGGACTTGACTTCGATCGTCATAGATGTCTTAAGTGAAGCCATAGCTTAAGTCATCTCAAGTGATCGAAGTCAACTCCACGGCCTCTGGCACTTCCTCCTCAGTGTCAACCATACTCTTCAGGTGGTGAAACCCTTAATAAAGAGACGAGGCTCTGATACCAATTGAAAGGATCAATATGGTTGACTAGAGGGGGGAGAATAGGCAACTACCAATTTTTAGCTTTTCTTAACAAATTAGGTTTAGCAACAAATAGGTTATCTAAATGTGCAACTAGGTGAGCAACCTATATGATGCAAACAACAACAACAACAACAACAAATGCAAGCAAATTATACAACACAATAATAGCTTGCGTAAAGTAAAGGAAAGAGATAACCACAAGTGGAACCGATGGAGACGAGGATGTGTTACCGAAGTTCCTTCCCTTTGGGGGAAGTACGTCTCCGTTGGAGCGGTGTGGAGGCACAATGCTCCCCAAGAAGCCACTAGGGCCACCGTATTCTCCTCACACCCTCACACAATGCGAGATGTCGTGATTCCACTAGTGGTGCCCTTGAAGGCGGCAACCGAACCTTTACAAACAAGGTTGGGGCTCTCTCCACAACCAAATTGGAGGCTCCCAACGAAACCACGGAGCTTCACCATAATGGAATATGGCTCCGAGGTGACATCAACCGTCTAGGGTGCTCAAACACCCAAGAGTAACAAAATCCACACAAGAAAGTATGGGGGAATCGAATATCCTTTGATGGAAGTGTAGATCTAGGTCTCCTCCTTCAATCCCTAGCAAATCAACAAGTTTGAGTGGCTAGAGAGAGATCGGGCTAGATAGCTTGAAAGGCATTAATGGTGGAGAGAGAGATGTAAGAGGTGAAGAGGGTATGTGGAAGAACCCCCTTTATATAGGAAACCCTAAGATCCAACCATTACAGCAGTTTTTACACTACAGCGGTACAACCGCTCCTCTCCCCGGTACAACCGGGAATCACGGATAAGCTACTGAAACCCTAGCAGGCGGTACAACTGGACGTCGGAGCGGTAGTACCGGTTATTAGGAATAACCGGACCAACCGCTTCCCTACCGCTCAACAACCGCCTTGGACCAGAGGGGAGTCACCCCCATGGGTGGTCGAGCAGTAGTGCCCCGGAACAACCGCCTGCTCCTGGTGCACGGGGTGGCTAAGTCCCGAGCGGTACAACCGCTCGGACACCCGGCAGTACCGGTATGCAGAGCACAACCGGGATAACCGGGCCACCACCGCCCAAGTACCGCCCCATCACAGAAGCCAGTCTGGTGGTTGGGCGGTACCCGGCCGGTACAACCGCCCATAGCACCACACCAGGGTTCTTCAAGTGGGATGGTGGTACCACCGCCCTGGGGCGGCGGTACAACCGCTTGGGAGGAACCTGGGAGGTGCAACCCCAGGGTATCACCCCTGGGGCGGTGGTTGGGCCGGTATAACAGGCCAGCGGTACAACCGCCCAGCTGGGCGGTACAACCGCTGAAGAGAAACTACTGCACCAGAAAGAACTAAAGGTAGCCTCTCTCTACACAGAACGGAAGGTAATGGTGGGTGACGAGAAGAGTGTACGTGCAATGATTCTCCCCACGCCTTCCGATGTGGATTCCCTCTTGATAGTATGGGTTTCCTACGACCAAGGAAATAAGCACGCAGAAAACTCCGTCTTCGATCTTTTTCTTTGAGAGAGAATGCCTAATTGATGCGAACCTGAGCATAGAGAACCTAAAGAACTTAACACATGATTAGACCACAAGGAGAGTTGTCATCATCACCCAAAACACAAAGACGGGAAATGTCCTAACAATTGATCACTCCTGAAGGTGGGACAGCGGAAGATGGTGGCGCATGCGGTGCGCGCAAAGGGTCCAGCTAGACCAGATGATGCCCTCGGCTTGCCAACGGGCGGCTTGGTGAGACACTAGAATATATGTTGTGTGTTGATGCGAGGTCATGGCACTTCATCGAGATTGTAGGTGCAGCGACAATAGTTGCCAGGAAGGTGGCTTTGGGGTGATCCATGTATCTGTTTTGTTGGATTATGTGGAATAATATAATAAAATGATTGTGCGCATCGCTTCATGCAGAGGCTGAGAATAATCCTCCTTTTCAAAAAAATAGGGTGGAGTCGTATGCCAATAAAAACTGCTTTAGGACAAATAAATTAATTTAAACCAATAATTTGTGTGTTTCACAAGATAACAAAATCATTATATCTCTGTTACTATGAGTACTGAGTAGATCCAATGGTTTTTCTGCCTAAGTAGTCACATAATATTTGGCACTGCTTCAGCTCAATTAGGTAAAATAAGTGTTCTGTTTTATGCCTTCCACAAAAGAATGTGCAAATCAACTATTGGCTATTTCAAATCTGGACAGTAACTTCATTGGAAAGCATAGGATGAACCTTCAGTGAGAAAATGTGTTATCAGGCTAGCGAAATGATGAAACTCTTTCCAGCACATAAGTGAGATAATTGATTTGCTTAAACATTGCATTATCAATCAATGTTATCATCTAAAGTTATCTCTATCCCAGCTGAGCCTTACAGTGGTGAGAAATTAGAAATAACAAATAATCTTATATCAATTGTATGCTTATAATCGCCTAGTGAACATTAGTTGTATTACTTTGTGCGCCGACTTGGCATGTCTAGGTGTTTAGGGATGCAACTTTGGAACCTACAGGGTACCCTCCGACCCTACTTAGTTCAACCAAATGAAATAAGTTTTCACAAGTAAATTCTGAAAATTTAGTTCCTTCAGTTGAACTAGTTAGGGTCGGAGGGTACCCTTTAGGTTCCAAATTTGCATCCCTATAGGTGTTCCTTGACGTGCAATGGGGACGAAGTAGGATAAAACTATCATGGAGCAACACACCTCTGAATCGATGTCACCTCAGTGATGAAAGCTTTCTAGTACCAGCAGAAAAGTCAAGAAAATGTCCAAGAATTGAATTTCTTAATGGATCTTTGCTGGGAAAAAAACACCGTTATCATCCCCATGATTGTGCTTTTTTGTGTACGAGTGGCAACTAAAAATAAATACACAAGGTTGGTACATATTAAAACTTTACTTCGTGACTTCCCATATCAAATTTTGGTACGCAATATAAGTAGGTGACGATATGATTTCTCAAGATGATTATCAACTAGACAAAGTGTTGCATTGTTACACTAATATTGAAAATTTTCCATTTGACTCCATCTGATGGAATGGTCAAGCGCTATCGAAATTCAGTTTCTCGAACCTCAAGTAAAATATATTTGTCAACACTCATGTGCAAAGCAACTTCTTACCTATTGGAAATATGCCCTAGAGGCAATAATAAAGTGGTTATTATTATATTTCCTTAATCATGATAAAGGTTTATTATTCATGCTAGAATTGTATTGACCGAAAACTTAAATACATGTGTGGATACATAAACAAATACCGTGTCCCTAGTGAGCCTCTACTAGACTAGTTCATTGATCAAAAGATGGTTAAGGTTTCCTGACCATAGACATGTGTTGTCACTTGATAACGGGATTACATCATTAGGAGAATGATGTGATGGACAAGACCCATCTGTTAGCATAGCATATGATCGTTCAGTTTATTGCTACTGCTTTCTTAATGTCAAATACATATTCCTTCGACCATGAGATCATGCAACTCCCGGATATCGGAGGAATACCTTGTGTGCTATCAAATGTCACAACGTAACGGGGTGATCATAAAGATGCTCTATAGGTATCTCCGAAGGTTTCTGTTGAGTTGGCGTGGATCGAGATTGGGATTTGTCGCTCCGTATGACGGAGAGGTATCTCTGGGCCCTCTCGGTAATACAGCATCACAAGAAGCTTGCAAGCGAAGTGACTAAGGAGTTAGTTACAAGATGATGTATTACGGAATGATTAAAGAGACTTGCCGGTAACGAGATTAAACTAGGTATGGAGATACCGACGATCAAATCTCAGGCAAGTAACGTACCGACAGACAAAGGAAACTACGTATGTTGTCATAAAGGTTCGACCGGTAAAGATCTTCGTAGAATATGTAGGAACCAATATGGGCATCCAGGTCCCGCTATTGGTTATTGACCGGAGAAGCGTCTCAGTCATGTCTACATCATTCTCGAACCCATAGGGTCCGCACGCTTAACGTTCGTTGACGATATAATATTATATGAGTTATGTGAGTTGGTGACTGAATGTTGTTCGGAGTCCCGGATGAGATTACAGACATGACGAGGAGCTCCGGAATGGTCTGGAGGTAAATATTGATATTATAGGATGATAGTATTTGGTCTCCGGAAAAGTTTTGGAATGCACCGGGTATTTATCGGATCACCGAAAGGGGTTCCGGGAAGGCCACGGAAGTTATTGGGCCTTAACGGGCCAAGGGGAGGGAGCACACCAGCCCACAAGGGGGCTGACGCGCCCCCATCCTGGCCGCCGGCCCTAGGGGAAGGAAAGAGGAGGGGCTAGCCCATCCTACCTTTCTCCTCGCTCAAGGAAAGGGGGGGCGCCTCCTCTCCTGCCCTTCTCCCACGCGCCTGGAATGAAGGGGAGGGGTGCCCTAGGGCTGGCCGCCGCCCCCCTTGGGGGCGCCCTAGGCAGCCTCCTCTCCCCCTCCACCTGTGTATATGTGAGGATGGGAGGGGGCAACACACACCATGATCCCCAAGCCGTGTGCGGCGCCCCCTCTCCCTCTAGTTCTAGTTCCTCCTCCGTCCACGTCTGTTGTGCTTGGCGAAGCCCTACGGAATAGTTTCACCACCACTGTCACCATATCTCGTGCTACCGGAACTCATCTACTGCTTCGCCTCTCTTGCTGGATCAAGAAGGCGAGGACGTCATCGAGCTGAACGTGTGCTGAACGCGGAGGTGCCGTATGTTCGGTACTTGATCGGGATGGATCGTGAAGGTGTACGACTATATATCAACTGCGTTGATAAACGCTTCCGCTTAGCGATCTACAAGGGTATGTAGATGCTCTCCCCTCTCGTAGCTATGCATCTCCATGGATAGATCTTACGTGTGCGTAGATTTTTTTTGTTTTCCATGTAACGTTCCCCAACATTACCATCATAATGAATGCAAACCTGCTGCAAATTATCCAAGTTGGTGAAAAAGGCCCACAATCAAGCATACAAACATTCAGTATTCCTTTCTTCTTTGTTATAGATATGCCATTTGATCAGATAGAAAACGAATTAAGAGTGTGTTGGAACAACCAACCACGGAAATAATTTGCTTACGTTTGCGCATATGGATCTACCGTCCTAAGAGCATCTCCAGCTGCTGGCCCCCCAGGAGGCGCTAAAAATCACCGCCTGGGGGTGTACCGGCGCTAAACCGCGTGTTGAGGCGTGATGCTCCTCAGTCGACGCGCCCACGTTTTTCCTGAAAAACAAAATCCGGCACAAACAAGGCGCAAATTCAACCAAACTTCGGCGAGTTCATAACATGTATAAAATATTTTACAAAAGAAGAAAAAACACTACTAGACCCGCCGTCACCATCGCCGTTCCTCGCCGCCCGCCGCCCTTGAAGCTCTACATGCCGAGGAGCCTATAGAACTACGTGTAGTCGCCGCCGCCGCCGCCGTCGTCGTCGTCGCCTCCTCCGCGGCCGCCGTCCCCGCTGCTCCCCTGCCCAAGGTCGCCGACGCGCGGCGGGTTGGACGGTCCAGGGGCGTCCTCGTCCTCGTCACTGTCGAGGATCACCACGTCGTTCTCATCCTCGC
This sequence comes from Triticum aestivum, assembly GCF_018294505.1. Classification (NCBI taxonomy): domain Eukaryota; kingdom Viridiplantae; phylum Streptophyta; class Magnoliopsida; order Poales; family Poaceae; genus Triticum; species Triticum aestivum. The sequence continues at coordinate 133,885,774 of NC_057805.1, read as the reverse complement.
GCCAACGCTGGCGGGCGGCTATCTCCTGCAGGGCTCGGCGTTGCCGGACCATCTCGTCGTGGAGGTAGTCGTCCCGCGCCCACTTTAGGGCGTCCTCATCGGAGAAGCCGCGCCAGACTATGGCCTCGTACTCCGCGGGGAGGTCGGGCTCCACCTTCGGCCTGACGAGCCGGGCAGAGGTGGGAGAGGACTCGACGATGCGGACGCTGGAGCTGCGGGTGCGCTGGCTGATCGGCGTGTCCTGGGGCTCCGGCTTGACGGGGAGGAGGGAGGGAGAGCCGGACGAGCGGTCGGACGAGGAGGAGGACGTCGGGTCCATGCGTCTCGGCGTCCACGAGCTCCCACGCCGGCGGGAGAAGGAGGGGGAGCGGGGTACTCCAGCCTGGGCGTGTTGCCGCCCTCGATGTACTCGAGGACGGCCTCCAGCGTGCGGCCGGGCACGCCCCACCATCGGCGGCGGCCGTCGGAGTTGAGCCTTCTGGAGGGCATGACGCCGTTGGTGGCCTCGAGCTGCTCAGCGTGGCGGCACGGAAGTACGGCTCCCACAGCGGGCTGTCGGGGGTGTACCTCGGCCCTTCCCTCGCCGCCTACGGCAGAGAGGCATGGATACAGGCGATCTCCGCACGACGCGCCGCCCCAGTGGGCGGCGGTGGCACCGGGACCCCGCCGGCGCTAATCCTCCACGTCCCGGGCACCCGCATATCCGGCGGGACCGGGTACTCGGCCTCATAGAGAAGCCGAGCTTCGTCCTCGTGAAGGTGGCGGCGGCCGAAGCCGTTCGCCGCCGCGCCATCGCCTGGAAAGCGCTTGGCCATTGGGTGAACTGGAAACGGCGAGAAAAGAGGGAGGAACGGGGGCGTCGAGGAACGAGGGCGTCGGCGGTGGAGAGTATGCGTCACCGGTGCGGGAGGGGGCGGCTTATATAGGCAGAGCCGCCATGTGTACGCGTGGCGGGCGAGGGACGCGCGTCGTCCCGTCTTCACTGCGCCGCCCGTGAGGCATCAATGGAGGAGGTTGACCGGCGCGGCAGCGCGCGGCAGCTTTGGCATTGATTCCACGCGGGAACCGAGGCGATGAGGACGACGAAGCGACGAGAAGAGCCGAGTCGCTGCCAAGGAGGGCCCGCCGATTTTCGCGCCAAAAACGATTCGGCCGGCGCCCCCAAGCGCCTCACAGCGCGCCGGGTTCGATCTGGGTCCGCCGGCAACCAATAACCAATGACCACATTAAAGCAACCTATGGAAGTCGAAGATTTCACTAAAGGTCAAAATCTTCATGTGGTATCTTCGTAGGGGGGTTGTGCTAACCAAAGACAACCTCGCATGGCGCAATTGGCAAGGGAGTAAGAAGTGTTGTTTTTGTACTCATGACGAGACAATCAAACACCTTTTTTTCAATGCAAGTTTGCACGTTCGACGTGGTCAGTCATTCAAATAGCGTCAAATTTGTATCCGCCCACAAGTGTTGCCAATATTTTTGGTCATTGGTTGGACGGTATTCCAAATAGGTTCAAAACGCTAATAAGGGTGGGAACGTATGCCTTAATGTGGTCGCTATGGCTATGTAAAAATGATTTAGTTTTTAATGACAAAAATGCTTCTCCTCTACAGGTTATTTTCCGGTGTACGCACTCGCTTCTTACGTGGTCTATACTACAGCGAGCGGAGTACCAACCGTTGTTCAAGGCGGTGTGTACGCGATTGGAGCAGGTGGCTACGGAGGTTTTTTCCCAACATGAGTGGCAGCATAACCTCCGGATTGACCCACCACCACTTTTGACATAGGCATATATAGTGTCGGTCTATAGGACTCTACTGTTGCCGTTTTGTTGATTTTGATTCTTTTCTTTATGTCAAACTTTTTAGAGTTGGCTGTGTGCATCTTAGTTATGCAGAGGCTGGGTGTCACTCATAATGCTTTGTATCCGCTTGATGCTATATTTTTTAGTTAATAAAACGCCCTTTATCAGAAGAAAAAAAAAACCAGAACCAGTCCCAAGCACTTGGACGACAGTACCTGCAACAAACTAAGAGCGGAAAACAACATTAGCAGGAGCCCGAACCGACTGCAAACATTGAGTGGATAAGGAAAATTTACAACAAATTTGAAGATGAAGGGGCAATCTAGTGGAGAAGCATAGCTCCTGGGATGCTATGGCCGTAGGAAGAAGAGGAAGGGGTAAAATAACCAGGGAACGGGACAGAGCATATGTAGGCGGCGCAGTCGACTTGTAACTGACCTGACCTCCACCATCGATCACCGTCGCATCTCCACTCCATTAATTGCCTGCAGGAACGGCTGGTCTACTCCTCGCCTGAACGACGGATGAATTCCAATCGCGCACAACATGGCAGGTGAGAATTCATCGCATCGCCAAGAGCCGTCTGTCACGATTCGGCCCATCCGTCGAGTCACTCTGCGTCGGCTAGATTGTCCGTCCAAGCCCAGAGCTCAGTCGAGGGCCTGCCAACCCGCCCCGCCCTGATTGTAGCGTCGGCCGCCCGGCGAGGTCACTCTATTTTACTTTTGTCACTCTTATAACTTTTAACAATATACTCCCTCCGTAAAATAAATAAGAACATTTAAATCATAAAAAATGATCTAAATACTCTTATATTTCTTTACAGAGGAAGTATCACTTTTGCCACTCTTATTTTTCTGGTGATCACCCATAAATTTATTTCTTCCAAAAAAGAAGGGTACCGATCTTTGATGTCCATTATATTGTATGGAGTATTATTCAACAGAACCGAACAAAGCAAATACATTGATCAACCCAAAGCCACTTTTCTGACAACTATTGTTGTTACTTCTATAAACTTGATGATGTGCCCTGACCTCGCATCAACACAAACCATCTATTCCGATAGCCTCACCAAGCCGCTCCCCGGCAAGCCAAGAGCACCACCCGGTCTAACCAGACCCTCTGCGTGCACCGCATGCACACGCTCTAAAATCACCCGCCGCCATCTTTCGTCGTCCCACCTTCAAAAACGATCAACACATTCACCTTATCAGGCCATTCTGTCGTCGACGTCACTGCAACGTCAGACAGCGCCACCATTCTGCGTGTGTCCATCCACACACGCCCGTCGCCGAAACTCCGTTTTGCCACACCGCCAAGATCCTTTGTCCGCCTTGTGATAGATGTAACACCGCTCCTCCTCTTGTCTACTCCAGCCAACTCCTGCTCCAAAACGATGCTCCCAGAAGAAAGAACAACACCCAAAGCATCGTCATCGTCCGATTCGGGAGACCAGTATATAGGGTTTCCCCAGAACATTTCAAGCATGGTGACGCGACTATAACAATGATGTCTTGAGAAGAAAACGACGTTAGAGACGCCGCCATCATCTGCAAACGTCACCAACAATTTATTGGGGAAAGAGAACCTGCGGGAGCAGTTTTTATGGCCTAACTCCTCCAGTACCGGGATTTTATTAGAGAAAGGGAACCGCCGGAGATGCTTTGTATGCATGGGATGCAATCATGCAAAGTTTGCACATCACCGTGGGTATTCTTCATTGTATGTCTTGTTTTGTCTTGAGCAATTATCTTGAATTAGATTCTCGCCAACATACATCTTTCTCACCAATGCCGAGATTGGATTGTCGTTTCGCAGCGCTATACCCAGTAAAATATACATGCCTCCATTTGTTGTTCTTTTTCCATGTGGAAATCAAGTGTGGCCGGTGATATACACCTGTAAAATAAATAAGGGTGCATAAAAAGATACACCGATTCCAAGCCGGGCCCAAGGGTGTGTGCCTGGGTTGCTTCTTCTTATGTTAATTCCAAATGCCTCAGGGGTAGTCCCCTGTTGGTCAATTTTTAAATAAAGTGCAGATAAAAAAAGCAAACACGCCGGGGAAAAGGTTGAAATACCCAAATGATGTGCAACTCAAACAACTGGGAACATCGCTCATGATTACAAGTAACTGATCACAAAGGTGTTGCTATGGCCCATGACATGACTACAATGTACATAGAAAATTACCCAGCTTCCACAGGTACACATATCCAAAACAAGTCCTCCTTGTTGATCATTTCTCTCGACCTCATTGTTTCTCTGGGCATCTTCTCTATTTGCACTAATGGAATGAATGAATGGATGGATAAATGATTAACCCTTTCCAGTAACCCTTTCCAGAGGGCCGGCATATCTAGCTGCCCGATTATCCTTCAGTAGGGCCGGCATATTTGTCTAGCTATCTCTGGCCATGGTAAAGATGGTCGCAACAAAATCCAGCTCCTCCCATATGTATTGCTTACTTCTTGGTGCTCACTTTACCATTTGGAGTTTTCTTTCCATCCACCCCACCCAAAGTTGATTGTTTACCATTCTTGATTGGGATATGAGCCGTTCCATTAGCCTTTTTCGGTAACGGAGATGTCCTTTTCGCAGGATTTGTCCCTCTGAAAGAGATTCAAAACCAGTGTAACTCACAACAGCAGTGCACAAACTTGATAATTGCTACAGAAATTCAATAGTTGGTAATTGAACTTACCTGATGTCTGTACTTTTTACACTCTTGGTTTGGGCCTTCTTTGCAACTGAGGCGCCCCCATTGGCAGTAACAGAAGCTTTTGGGGCGCTGGCTGGCCGCACCGAATCTTGTTCTGATGAGCAAGTAGTTTCAAATTCGCCGTCATCTGAATCCTCTGTCGCGACAGACCCGGCCCGACTCCATTGTTGGTCAGGACTGCTTCGTTGATACAATGCTAGATCATGTGTAGCATCAGGTCCCAATTCTGGTAAGGAATTGCTGCTCCTCAACCGGGTATTGTCGCCATTACAGCCATCAAGCCACGAAGATGGATCGCTCTCGACAAGCATGTCTGACAATTCGAAGTTTGGCTTGGTCTGCCTTGTAGGAGTACCATTGCTTCGGACCTTATTACAATGTAGAAAATTAGATTGATTATACTGTGTGCTAGCTCTGCTGATGCTTACGTTGTATTTAAAGTTGTTCGGCAAATGCAGTCAAGTATCTCTATAACTTCATTTTTGTAAAACAGAACGCCTTCACCCTCATATAATACATGCTACAAGATATATATGTATGTTCACTAGATAGACTAGCAAACACACCAAACTTTCAGGCAAAGAAAAATCATCCGAGTATATGAGTCCAATGGGATCTGTGGCTAGTTAGAACTATTTTTGCAGCTTTGCATTAAAAAAATTGATCAAGAAAAAGTTGTGCTATGAATTTCAGCTTGGAAAATGAATACCTCTAGACATCCAGCTTCTTCCCCTGGGTGCCCGGATGCGGGGGGTGCATGACTGATCCTAATGTCTCTTAATATATCTGGGCTCGAATGTGTACTTCGTATGCTTTCATTTTCTCCATCTTTGCTAGCCAAAGCTGCCTTGAGGCAAGCAATCTGCAGTAAGAGAAACATGAGCAGAAGTTGCTTTAGAGCCACCTAAAGCTAGTCCTTATGACAGTAACAAAGAGGAGGCTGGTAACTAAATTAACCTGTTCTTTGAGCTCTTTGACTTCTCCTCCTTCCTTGTTTGTCTTGGCTGCTCCAAGCTCAACACTGGCAACTCTGTCAGCAAACTTCAAAGTGCTTATTGATTCACCAATGGCATCCGGTTCGGGGGCTATGTGAACAAACATCAATGTTTTTGCTTGTCCTCCTGAGAATAGCACACATATTACTAGTATTATACATATTTTCGGCTCCGAGAAGGTGCAAATTAAGGATGTCGGGTTTTAGAGATACCAAGAGAGTCCTGCAGTAACTGAGTAAGTTTGCTATTCCGGTAAGGAACATGCGCATTTTTCTGGGCGAGGGACGCGATGACATCCCCTAGTGCTGCCAGTGACTTGTTTATGTGTTGTGCCTCCTTCAATCTGTCTCCCACAACCTCGGATTTATCGACTCTTTCGCTGCCAGCTAAATCCACAAGATGCATGCAGCCTCTTAGCACCGTGCCTGATGTTAAATCTCGCCCTTGAACATGGACTGTTACACAACTGTAAAGTGCATTCCTCAACCATCAGCTAGAAATACCACGTTCAGATTTATTTATTTTTGTTTGGCATGAAAGGCAACATTGAAAAATCAAGCATTACCTATGGGAGCGACTACTTCTGTCATTCATAGCCGTTGAGCAAACTGCACGGTTCTTTTGACCAAGATTCATCAAATCAACCACATCGGAGGTTGACGCGACCGGAACTCTGTTTGCATCTGGAACTGCAATGCCATTCTGAGAGCTATTTCGAATCTCTAATGTTGATTGATGTTAAGGAGATCAAGTATATCGTAAAAAGAAAGGAGATTCTTTTTTGTATTAGGATAACGATGACTACTGACAGTCTGACATGATTAGTATCTAATTCAGCAGCAAAGGATATTTCTTGTTTGGACCACTGTGAAGAAGATCTCTCACTTGTTCATTGTAGATCTCCATCATCTGCACAGAAATTTCATAACAAAATGTATCCCTCCTCTGTGCTTGAATATCGAACAGATCATTTAAAGCCCTATAATTGACACCAAGCCCTTCTTCTGTCAGTATTTTAGGACCGCTCTGCAACATCACAAAAATATTGTTTTGATTTTGCAATGAAACTAAAATTACCACAAAGATGGGAAAACTGTGTACCATTGTAAAGGTCTTCCCTGACCCAGTTTGGCCATACGCAAATATACATACGTTGTAACCATCAAGAACAGAACGGACTAAAGGCTGCATGTCAACGAAGACCTCCGCTGCAGTAATCGGAAGTATGCATGTCATTTTATTGCCAAAGATACTACTACTAGATAAAAGAAATAACATGGTAGAGCAACTTGTAGGTACAACCTTGTGTGGCTAAGGGCCCAAACACCCTATTGAAAGTAAAAGATTTCCGCGCATCTTTTCCTTGTTTCGATGAAGTCATGAGAGTGATAGTTCTATCTTCTATCCCAGCAACACTGCTTGAGGAACTTACCTTTCCAGGCAGGAAAGGTCTCACTCGACAGTACACTCTAATATTCCCTGGTGACAAAGGACAAAATGAAGTATCAGTATGCAGCGTTGCACCACGAAGGGTGTGTCTGCAATCATGAAGACCTCATTTTGTATGACTCAAACAATAGTACCTCTAAGATCCTGTATTTGGTTGTACAGCTTACGGTTTTCCTCGAGAACTTTATGATACCCAGAAGCCGCATGAGAAATAGTGCGCAGATGATTTCCTATTTCAACAAGAAAGAACATAAGATGGCTTCAATGATTTCAAAGAAAAATGTATAAAATATTATAAACGCCCAAAACTCAGGATTTGGTTTACCAAGCTTAGCAAGGTCTTCAGAGTATTGCAATTTGAACTGCTCTATCCCAGACTTAACAGTACAAATGTTACTTTTCATATCCTACAGAAAACATCAACACCCAGAGGAAGATAGTGGAAATGCAAAGTAACAGAAATCAGAAAAGAAGCTTGAACTTTACAAATACCTGGATCTGTTTCTTTTGTAGCTCAAAATGTATATCTGCCTTTGCCTGTATCTCTTTTGCCACGCTATCACCGTTCACCAGCCCAGCAGCACTGACATCTCCCGTACTACCCACAGAATTGTGATCTTCGTCGTCCATCTTTACATTATTAGTGACACAACTGTTGTCTTCTTCGTCCGTCTTCACATGATTAGTCACAGACTCGTGATCTTCTTCGTCCATCTTTACATTATTAGCGAGTCAATGAAAAATACTTGGTTATTTATCCATTTCAGCCATGGAAAAGGGAATAAATTTCATTTCAACAGTATGTTAGATATGTCAAGATAACGATAGGCTGTAGCCCACAGAAATAGATACCTTCCCATGATCGCTGGTGGAAGTTGCCTCCATTTCCTGTGGTGTGTCTGATGACTCTGTTTTAGATAATGAGCTACTGTCATTAGGATCTATAGTGTATTTCACCTATTAAGAGTTCTCTATTAGTCCAGCAGCGCATGAGGTAGCATAACCACAACTACAAGGTCATCAGAACAAACTGAAATATGTGAACATACCAAATCATTCTGGTTTGCCATACGACGCTCAAATTCATGAATAACCTTGCTCAAGAGTGATTCTACAAGCTGCAAATTAGCAGAGCCCCTTATACAAAAATTGATCCTCGTGAATCACGTTGCGTAAAAAGTAAATTATCCAGTAGGCTCACCAATGGAACTTCTTCTGGTTTCTTATCTGATATAATTGTTTGAACAAGCATTCTGATGGAGTCTGAAGTAATCTACAATCGTGAATACAACAAATATAATTTCAGAGTAAAGAAAATCACCTAGTTTGAAGTAAGAGCCGCAAATATATACTCCCTCCGTAAACTAATATAAGAGCATTTAGATCACTAAAGTAGTTATGTAAACGCTCTTATATTAGTTTACGGAGGGAGTACTAACTATCATTTCTTTGAATGAATAGGTACTTACTGTTTCAGCGGGTTCTAGGGAACAATCAAGACCTAAAGTTTGCTCCGGTGATACGCCATCCCGGAGTAGCTCAGCTGAGTGACTTCTCGTCATCGCCTTCATAAAAGGTTCGTTCTTGCGAACAGAGCATTTTGCAGACATTGAAGGCTTTACAATGCCGCCATGTTTAAATAAAGATTGTTTGCCGAGTTTCTTAGTTTCAGCAAATGACTTGAGGGCAAGAACACAGTCTACAACTCGGACCCCTTGTCCACCCTATAGTTGAGTTTAAGATGAATTCGTTAAGTTCATTGTGGCGAAAGAAACACAATGCATGTTTTTTGCACAAGCTGAAGCAACATTCCTTTGAAAGTGCAGTATGAGGCAGGAATTAACACTGCAAAACTGTACTCCCAAGGGGATTAGCCGTAGACGTCTAGATTTAACTGAAAATGATAGTGTCACCTTTTCCAGGTCGGACACCTCAAATGTTGGGAGACCTAAATCTTGTAGGCCTGTGAGGAAATTCCTCACATTTTCGAAGTACTGGTATGCACAGAGAGCTGAACCATCTGAAGGGATAGTAGAAACCGAGTGGACCTCCACAACCTAGAATCATCACACTCAGCATGCAAAATCACCAAAAGGGAACTTGAAATTTTAAAGATTTGAAGGGGACGAATGCAACCTTCGGCACGGTGCCAGGCTGAATCTTGTTGACTGCATTGCAAAGAATGATGCCATTCCTCAGGCCAACCCGGAATTCCTCCTCGGATGGTTCTTCGGCAAGGTTCTTCGCGCAGACTACCCCTACTGTCCTTCTCAACCAGTTGGCTGCTTCATTCCTTCTTACTGCTGCATTTATCAACCCGAAACAAGCACAACTTTCAAGCAATTCAGATATGTTAGCGACGACACTGCGTTAGCTGTAGAATTGAGGTGTTCAGGTTAACAGTTATATTACTGAGAGGCTGATGCTTGAATTCTGAAATACTGGTACACAACACATTGAACACTTAGTTCACTTAATGAGATTACATTTTGTCGTCAATTGGATAGATAATACACCTAGATCATGAATGCGAAATTCAACTGGATAGATAGTTTCAGGTATCATCACTGAGAGTGCAGGAAAAAGTTACTGAAGCATGGTCTAGCATCATTGCATTGGGGGGTGTCATCTGATCATCTTATTATCGAACAAGGTTTTCTTCTACTCCCTCTGTTCACTTTTATAAGACCTTGTAGACAATTCAGACATCACCCAAAACAGTTCAATGTCTTATAAAAGTGAACGGAGGGAGTAATTCTTTCCTCCACTTCCGGTAACAAGTTAAGATGAATCCGTTGTGCTGAACATGCAAAAGACTGTAATTCTTCATTACATGTCGGCTAAAGGTGTGGTTTGCTGCCATGCCCATAGGCATTGGCACTGTCTGAGCACAATCTAAGCTCCAGCCCAGAAAGAAAACACTAAACGTATGGAGTAAAAGAGTAATTCAATCCTTGGTTGAGATGTACCCCGGTCCAAGCATCATCAATCAACTAGTATAAGATTTCACGAAATCAAAAAAATTATAAGCCCCTAATGAAGAAGGGAAGGAGCCAAGACAAGAGAACAACTCACCGGCCACCTCGGCCTTGCGCCAGGCCATGTCAATGTTCCTCCCCATCACCACCGCTTCACCTACACCCCCTCCTCCCCCTAATCCTTCCCCGTGCATCCTCAGCACGTCCTCCACGATGGCTGTCGCCGCCACCGCCTCCCGCTCCGGCGACGCCGCCATATATAGAAGCCCCGGGTCAGCACCGAACCCGGCGACCCGAACACGGCTGGAACGCCCGGGAGGAGGCGGCGACAGAGGGGAGGCGCGATCGCGGGTGGATTGGGGGGAAGAAATCGGTGGAAGAGGAGAGGGGCGCTGTTCCTTCTCCTCCAAATGGTGGTGGTGGCCGTGGCGCTCACGAGCGGGTTGGTGTTTTCCTTTTTTGAGGTGGTGGCGAGGGTGGGGAGTGGAAATAGGAAGACTTTGAGGGTGTGGACTCCATATATCGCTAGGGGATTAGGGGCGACTAAAAATGGGAGCTTTTTTCTTTTCAAGACTATTTCTGGCTTTTGCAGCTCGTTTCCCTCGTTTGGGAAAACAAGAGTAAAAAAAAATCATGAATCAATCAAACTGTGTTGTGTATTTCGCAGTGCCGGAATAAAGATTTTGGGTAAATGTGTGGGCTTAAACGCACAGAGATTGGTAGACGGAAACTCTAAGCTAACTCGAGCGAAACTTCAGGGTGTGTTTCGTGCATTACCGAGATTTGGCTAGATGTATACTGACTGGATTCTCATTAATTTGGACGCACAGCTGTGTCCCGTGTCTCAAATGATATCTGTCATCGATCTTTCCCAAACATACGCAATATTGGTTGCGTATCTTTATATTAATACAAGGAAATAACGTGGTACCCCAAGAATGTTTACGCGACATAAACAAGTAACACAATTAAGTGAGGCCTCGCTTAGCTAAGCATGGTCTAGCATTTGCCATTTGGTCACCTGTGGTTTGTTAGCACCAACGGATCTTCCCGTCAAAAATAAAAATACCAATGGATCTTTTTTACGTACGAGTTGTGCCTAATTTGTTTACTTCGTATGGATTGAGAAGGGAAACGTGGCAATTTTGTTTCCAAGCTGCCAATCAGTTGTAGTAAGACTTTGGTCAAATGGAGTCCAATTGATGTAGTTTATTGTTTGGAAGATAATTAAGGAGTAGCTCCGGTTACCCCAAAAGAAAAAAAAAGGAGTACCGCCAGCTGCAAAAGACCAGGTCAGCATAGTTCACGCCGGCCTCTCATTGTATGTACAGACAAAACAAAATGAAATTACCCTACATCGTCCAAAAAGCATCATGCTAGGTTCTAAATTAGAATATGGGAGATTTTCTCGTTCTATGATCATTGGATTGTCTCTTGTGCTGAACCTAGCCGTCAAAGAGTTATTCTTCGTTCTTTTTCGTCTGTGTTCGTTAGTTTCCTTTGTCTTATGGCCTCTAAGCCACCACAGGAGGTGAAGAGAACCCAGGCGTTGAAATACAATTTCAGTTTCTGCAATGCTAGGTTTGTGTGTCTTTGACTACGGTGTCACAACGATGAAAGCGGTGTCGCACCTATAAAGTCACACGGCTATTAGTTTTCCGGACAGCATTACAAACACTAGAAAGCATGTGGTATTTGGTCCCACTAATTGACGATCTCAAATCCTTTGAATTTTCGTCTTCTGCTTAGGCCCTTCTTGGCGGCAATTATGGTGTCAAATGAGTTTTGGCAAGTGGTTCTCTCATTTCAATTTCTGGGCTCCCGATCTTCTTCATTGACAATATTGCGATGAATCAGCTGTTTCACGAATGCCGTGCAAAGGGGTCTGTCCCAGATAGAGGTTTCTTTGGTGATATCAGGTTCTCACCTATTAATATGACTAGCTCAAGTGTTTATTCAATAACTTTGAGGTTACTGTAGATTGTGCATGTTTGGTCTTTTCCGGATTTTCACCCGAGTCATGGTGGGAAGTCGAGACGTAAAAGGTAAAACTAGAGACGACGACTTCGAAAACCATAATGTGACTTTAAGTTCTACCATGGATTTTTGGTGTTCGTCTTTGCTTTGATTAGTTTGATTTGATATACCGTTTTAACCATCAGTAATTTTTGCTTTTTTACTTAGAAAAATCAACACGAATCTCCGAACAAAATCAAATGACATAAGAGTTACGAGATTTTGGTAATTTTGTAAACTTAAATTCGTTGGAGTACATGCTTTCCTACATAGTCAAACTATCTCAAATTAAACTCCTCTCTGGAACTGTCTTTTGTTTAGTAATTTGCATCACTATCAAACGTCTATCAAAATTCAAACGAAATTCATGTCCTTTTCTATTCCTTGTCCTCTAACAGCAAACATTCCTTGGACTGCGCCTGTTTTAGCTCGACCAAGACACTCGCCGCCATGGGCAGAGCAACACACATAATAGAGCATCATTTCAAAACCACAATTTGTGAAATTAGATTCAAAATGCAAATTGAAATTGAAACATAAAAAATACAGTGATTGATTCAAAGTAGACATAACAAATGGTTCAAATGATTTGAAATAAACATAACATAAAGATTAAACATGCACCTAAACACGGACATCAAACATAAAGCAAAAAAAAAACACGAAGATCAAACATAGAGCATCACTCCCGACTCCCCGAGGCGACGGGGCGGCAACGATCGGTGCCTCCTTCCTCCCCATGAGGCCGCTGCGGACGAGTCACTTCCCTTTGGATCGCCTAGGCCGGGGCAACGACGCTGACCGCGGGTGGACGAGGTCGGCGCGGTCAGAGGCATGGGGGCGCGGGGCGGGCGGCGGGGAACATGATTTGTTAAATCTCAGTCGACTGAAATTTAAACAAGCCTTAGCCGATGTTATATTCGTGGGATCTGATGTGAAGATCCATGCAAATTTTTCATTTTAGCTTTTTTTTTCATTTTTTACATGTCATATCATTTGACTTAGATTTGCTCAAGTCCCGGTCAATTGAGACCTAAAACCGTTCGTGAGTCTAGCAGTACAGGTTTTATGCTTCCTGTTTACGGGTGTTGACTCGACTCGTGCGGCCGCTGCTCAACCGCGCAAGCACCGTCGGATGACTCCTGGACGGCCACGGCATCCCTGAACTTGGCGTAGATGTCTCCCTTGTAGAAGCTCCAGGTCCTCCACACCAGCACCAGCGACACGAGCGCGCCGCCCACGGTGACGGCCGTCACGATGAGGAACGACTCCCTGAAGCAACGCACGCCCATGCACGTCCTGCTCTCGCCGCCCCCGCGCTGCCTCGCCGCCTCCGCGTCGTAGAGCCGCCCGGCGACGCACACGTTGAGCACGTAGGCGCCCACGGGGCTGGCCGCGGCGCCCAGGTTGTAGAGCGTGGCGTAGTACCTCAACCCGAACACCTCGGAGATGATGGCGTAGATGAGCGGCCACTGCGCGCCGAAGCAGAAGCCGACGATGATGGAGGCGGCGTAGAGCGACCGTGGCACGGCGAGGGCGATGAGTAGGTACCCGGCGCAGGAGAGGAGGAGCACCAGCGTGAGCGCGAGCGGCCGCGGGACGCCGTGCCGCGCCAGCAGGGCCTCGGACGCGAACCCGGCCGTGACCCGCCCGGCGTAGTTCCAGACGCTGACGAGGGAGACCAAGGTGTTGATGCTCTGCGCCGGGTACCCCAGCGACTGCCCGATCTGCCCTATGTTGTCGATCGCCGTCAGCGTCCCGCCCACGCCGCAGATGGTGGCCAAGAACAGCACCAGCATGTCCACGCTCACCAGCGCCTGAGGGATGGAGTAGTCCTCCCCGTGCGCCGGCGGGTTGAACATGTGCTTCCAGCAAGAGCCGAGGCAAGAAGAAGACGGCGGCGGACGCTCTGCCACCTGCACGACTTGAGCGCTTGGCTTCTCGACGGTCACCCATGTCGATGTCGATGACGGCGGAGGCTCTTGCTGGAGCTCTCTCTTCTTGAGCCAGTAGTAGTAGTGGTAGTACTCCTGCCGGACGACGACGGAGAGCAGGGGAAGGATGAGGAGAATGAGCAGCGCGGTGGCCGACGCGGCGTAGGCAGCGTGCGAGAAGCTGCTCTGCTTCTGGACCACGATCATCACGAGTATGTAGGAGGCGAGGGCGACAGAGATGTAGAGGAAGCAGAAGAAAGCTCCATCGTCGTTTCGTCTAGGCGGCGGCGGCTTCACGCGAACGACGGGGAGGAAGACGACGGAGACGGCTGCGGGGAGCCATGCGATGAGCAGCAGGATGGACTTGGAGTCGTCCCCACCGTAGATGGCGAGGTAGAGCTGCGTGAGGATGGCGCCGCTGAGGCCGACGTAGCCTTTGAGCAGGCCCAGCACGACCCCGCGGCCGCTCCCTGGGAAGCTCTTGACGCAGGTGATGAGCGCGCCGGTGCCGGCGAAGGACTGCGAGTTGGCCCCAGCGCAGACGTAGGCGCACATGAGCCAGAGCGGCGGGCGCGCGGTCCGGCCGGCGACGGCGAGGTAGACCATGAGATAGCCGGCGAGGTTCATGGCGGCGCCGACGGCGAGCACGGCCGAGGGCGGTGCGACCTCGTTGAGGAGGCCGGCGACGACGCCGACGTTGCTGCCGAGGTCCTTGAAGAAGGCGAGCGTGTTGAGCGTGCGCTGGTCGTAGCCCAGCGACGACTTGAGCGCCGTGGAGTAGACGCCGAAGGCGTAGGTCGCCCCCGACGCGGACAGGATGAGCAGGCACGCCAGCGCCATGAACCACCGCCCCGCCACCACCTGCCGGGCGAACCGCAGTGTCACCACCTCCGACTCCGACACGCCCGCGCCGCCGCCGGACACCATAACCATTAATTAATATTGGCGCCAAGAAGACCCTCCTCCACGTACGGGCGCAGTAGAGTTGGTGCGTTATGATTCACATGAAATGTGTTGGTTTGGTTATGATGATTCGTTGATTGATACTACTACTGGTAGTTTGTTTGGTCAGATTAATGAAACTGGAACGTAGTGCTGTACCAGTATGATACTGTGATTTTCGAGCGATTTGATTACTACTCCCTCCGTAAACTAATATAAGAGTGTTTAGATCACTGAAACAGTGATCTAAACACTCTTATATTAGTTTATAGAGGGAGTATTGTTTTTGCCGGCAATAATCAACTTGCAAGGATTAATCTTCTCTCTGTGGGAGGCCGGCAACAGACTAGACCTATGATTTTCTTTTCATAAACCCTTGTGGATGAGACGAAAGGATGAAAAGTACGGTTCACAATAAATAAAACAGTGTAACTCGAGACTACGACTCGCGGATTACACTGGTAGTGGTATCCATACCAATATGTGTTCACATGTCCAGTAATCTGCTTCTATCCATGTTAAGTAAAGACAGGCAGACACCCCCAAAAGGCGATCCGGCGAGGGACTTGTAAATTCTCACCACCCACACGATACGATAGATGATCAGCAACAACAATGGAAAAGCTAACAACATTTAGTTCAGTAAACTGAACCTCTTCTCAGCCCTCTCACCCTTGACAATTTCGCGTTCCGGTCGTTTCTGGCAGCTAGCTCATGGTGATTAGCAAGAGGACATCTAACAATTAACCTAACCGGCTACATGCCAAATTCAGCCAAACAGGGCGCCTCCGTTTCTTCAGTGAGTGGACCAAATCAAGGGCATGCGTACAAGTTTCTGGTAAGAGTATATATCTGGCACCTACGTCTACTCGCAGCAATCGCGGGTGCTGGTCCAGCTAGGCTAGTTAACTTTTTCTTGTTTTGCCACATATCTTCATGGACTCCAAGGCCTCCCTGCATATTTCAGTTCGGTTCCAACTCTAAGTAAGTATGGTGTCTACAGGGCAGGCTGTTCTAACTGAAAGATCACCGCGACAAGGAGTTGTCCAAGAAACATCATTGACTATCGATGGTTATCACAGTAAGTATAAAATGTAGCCAACAGGAACAAAGAGGATACCGTAACCCGTCTTCCATCTCGACGTTCCCAGGCTCCAACTTAAGACCATCAAGAAATGCACCACATGCCTTTTCATAGTCCTGAAGACAAGGAGTTTGAATTGTACATGCTGCTGTTAGGTTGATCTCTCTTCCGTTCGAACCCAACGGGTCGAACGGGCCCCTGACTCGCGCCCTGATCGGGGGGCGCCCAACCAAACCATGGTTGGTGGGCCCCTGTGACCCGCGCTATATAAACAGAGGTGGGGGCCGGGGCACGACTCACGAGGTTAATCGCTGCCACAATCCCCACCTACAATCCCTACCGATCTAGGGTTAGCACGGTGCTCATGGGAAGCTCCACCACCTTGCCCACTCTCCGCCATCGCCGTGCGCCCCAGCACCACAATGGCCTTC
Organism: Triticum aestivum; assembly: GCF_018294505.1. Classification (NCBI taxonomy): domain Eukaryota; kingdom Viridiplantae; phylum Streptophyta; class Magnoliopsida; order Poales; family Poaceae; genus Triticum; species Triticum aestivum. Next base: position 133,869,419 of record NC_057805.1, on the reverse strand, counting down.
GGCTCGAGTTCATCCACTGCTGGAGAAGGTAGGTTCACCGGATCTACTAGCCTACTCCGATCCAAAGTCTATCAATGGTATCAGCCAGATCGGGCTAGTTGATTTCGGTACAAAGAAACAAAAACAGAAAAAGAAAAAGAAAAAGAGATCCCCTTCCTCAAGAACCCTAACAGCAAAAAGAGGGCAAAGACATCTCAAAGAAAAGTTGCGCCGCCGCTCCGGCCGCGCCGTTCCTTTCGATCCCGAATCGCATCGGCAAGCCGAGGATCCAGGAAGAAGAACCACCCCACACGGGGCAAAGGGCATCGCGAACAAACCGCTCGACGGCGGCGCGTCCACCGCGCAGCCGGCGAGGGGATGACCACGACGCCGTCGTAAAGTGCTCTGCCGTCGTCGAAAACGAAGGGGAGCAGAAAGGGCAAAGTAGCCTCGTCCTCTCTGCCACAGAAGGTGGAGATGGTGCGGGGAAAAGGAAGCGGGCTCGCGCGGCGCGGTGGCCTGACGCAGTCGCCGGCGGCCGGCGTGGCTGGCGGGCGCAGAAAAGCACGAGCGGCAAGGGGGAGAGGGCTTAGCAGTGCCTCTCTCTCGCACTCGCTGTCAAAGGAAAGGACGGGGGAAAGGGCAGGCTCGCGCAGAGCGGCGCGGTGGCGCTCGCCGCCGTCGCCGGCGATCAGGTCGTCGGCGAGCGGGGCGCCAGAGAAACCGCAGCCCAGGAGCAGAGGAGAGCGGCGCGAAGGAGGAAAGGAGCGAGGGTTTCGCCAGGGGCCGCGTCGCTAGCTGGTTTTGACCCAGCGATCGGCGCGCTGGACCATCGGATCTGATCCGACGGCCACGGGCAAACCCTAGCTCAGCCTCTGGGCCAGTGGGCCGAAAGTGGAGGCCGGGCGCATTCGCCGCTGGGCCGTGGCCAGCCGCCGCGGGCGCGCTGGGTCCAGGCCGGCTGGGCCGCGCGCTGGGCCGAGGCCGCAGCCGCACGCCGTTGTTGCTCCAGATTTTGGGCAGATTTAATAGTTTTTCTATGCAAATTTTTTTCCAACGAAATTTTTTGTTTAGAAAATAGAAAAGCTAACAGAAAATGACTCTGAAAAGTAAAAGTAAAAAGTTCATGAATTTTTATTCATGTTTTTCCGCTGCGTAAATAATTAATAGTGCTCTTTTACAAAGAAAATAAAAGTTTAGATAGATTTAAGTTTTTAAGAGCATGTTAAAGTGAATATTTTAAAACGAATATGATTATGTTATTTTTATGACCAACGTTATTAATACCATGATCATGTTTTATTATTGAAATTTAAAGGTGCATTTATTCCTAATTTTTGCCCAACGGTAATATAGATTTAATTGCATAGATAATTATATGTTTAATTTGACCAACGTTAGATTAATGCATATGATTGTTATATTGATGTCACTTAAATTGTGATTTCAGGAGGCTTTCACTTGATGAGTTGCCTAAAAGAAGTTCCGACACTCAGAGGTGACAACCACACTGAGTGGAGGAAGAAAGTTGAATTGGCATTTGTTTGTGCTGATCTTGATTGGGTTGTGGAGAAACCACAGCCGGTCAGACCCACAGAGCCAGTAAGAGAGGCCACTGATGATGATGCTGCATGGGCTAAAAAGAAAGGGGACTATGCTCCTTTGGAGCAGTCCTACCTCATAGATAATCAAAAGTGGGTCAATGCAAACAAAAAGTGCATGGCCTTTATAAAGAATGCAATTGAGAGCGCCATTGTGGGCTCCATTGCATAGTGCACTTCCGCAGGGGAGTTGCTTTCAAAGATAAAGAGCCAGTTCACTGACTCTTCAAAGATATATGCCACCCAGGTGTTAGAGCAACTGGTGACAGAACGCTACACAGGTGATAGTCATGGAATAAGAGAGCACATCCTCAGGATGAGCAATATGGCAGAAAAGCTCAAGCCCATGGATGCGGATCTGGAGATCAAACCAGCGCTCCTGGTCCACCTTGTCATGGCTTCACTGCCGAAGGAGTTTGAAGCTTTTGTTGTGAACTACAATATGTCACCTGGAACATGGGACATTAAAAAGACAATAGCAATGTGTGTCCAAAAAGAGGACAGACTCAAAGCCTCACATGGTGGTACACTCAACTATGTGCAGGGTCACAAGAGAGAATTACAATCAAAACAACAAAAGTTCTCCTTCAAAGCCACAAGGAAAAGCTTCCTATCAGCATCAGCGTCAGCAACAGCCTTTCTCAGTGGACAAAGACACTTGTCTCCACTGTAAGAAGACCGGGCATTACAAGAAAGACTGTCCTGATTGGCTAAAGTCAATCATGGCAAAAAGAGGTAACAATATAGTTTCATTTGTAAATGAATCCCTGTATGCACAGTTTTCAAAATCCACTTGGTGGATTGACTCAGGAGCAACTGTTCATGTTGCAAATTCTTTACAGGGATTCCATTCGACTCGGACTACGCTAAGAAGCGAAAGACGCATTGAAGTGGCGAACGGAGTTGAAGCAGAAGTTGAAGCTGTCGGTGATATCTCCTTGGAGTTAGCTGATGGATTCAATCTTCTACTTAGAGATGTTTTATTTGTTCCATCATGCAATAGAAACTTAATAAGTGTTTCTTGTTTGGACAAAGATAATTATGAATGTTATTTTGGACATGGCAAGTGTGCCATTTGGTTAAATAATGCTTATGTGGGTGATGCTTTACTACATGATGAGCTTTATTTGTTATCACTTCGTGAAAAAGTTTATTCCGTTTGCAATGTGAAAGAACATGTTTCCGCGTCGAATAAAGAACAAAAGAAAAGAAAAAGAACATTCGACTCATCGAAATTATGGCACTGTCGCTTGGGCCATATTTCGAAGGGGAGAATAGAAAGATTAGTCAAAAGTGAAATTCTTCCTCCGTTAGAATTTTCAGACTTAGAACAATGCATATATTGCGTTAAAGGAAAGTACGTAAAACAAATCAAAAATGGTGCAATCCATAGCATAGGCACACTAGAAATCATTCACACTGATATTTGTGGACCATTTCCGGTGAAAAGTGTGGATGGATATGACTCGTTCATAACATTCACAGATGATTACTCTCGCTATGGTTATATTTATCCAATCAAAGAAAGATCGGAAGTGTTGGATAAATTTAAATATTCAAAGCTGAAGTTGAAAATCAGCACGATAAAAGAATAAAGATAGTAAGGTCCGACCATGGGGGAGAGTACTACGGTCGACACACTCCATATGGCCAAGTCCCTGGACCTTTTGCGAAGTTCTTGCAGGAGACTGGCATAGTAGCCCAGTATTCAATGCCGGGCGAACCTCAGCAAAATGGAGTAGCTGAAAGGCGCAACCGCACCTTTATGGATATGGTGCGCAGCATGATGAGTTATTCCAACTTGCCATTGGGATTATGGATGGAGGCGCTCAAAACCGCCATTCACATTCTCAATAGAGTACCAAGCAAGTCGGTGCCCAAAACACCGTACGAGCTATGGACAGGAAGGATGCCCTCCCTACAACACTTCAGGGTGTGGGGGTGCCCAGCTGAGGCCAAAATGTTTAATCCAAACATTGCAAAGTTAGATCCCAAAACAGTAAGTTGCCACTTCATTGGCTATTCAGACAGATCAAAAAGTTTTCGTTTCTACTGCCCTGACAGATATACAAAGTTTGTAGAAACGAGACATGCAGTCTTCTTAGAGGACGAAATGATGAGGGGGAGCTTGGTAGCTCGGAAAATTGATCTTGAGGAGAAGAGGGTGCATGCACCTAATCCGATGATTCAGGAGCCATTTTTCTCACTACCAGTTGCAACTCCACCCATGACAGCTATGGGGAAGACCCGGAACCTGTCCGTCAGGAGCCGACTGAACCCGTTGTTGAGCATGAAAGGGAGGTGCAACAGCAAATTTTAGAAGAAGTGCCAGAAGTTGAGGCACAAACTGTGCCAGAATCTGAGGCCCTTAGAAGGTCTACAAGACCAAGAAAGTCAGCTATTTCTACCGACTTTAAAGTTTATAACACAGAAATGGTTCATATGGAAAAAGATCCCACCTCATATGAAGAAGCCATGAGAAGCCCTCATTCATCGAAGTGGATGAAGGCAATGGAAGACGAGATGAAATCGATGAGTTCCAAAGATGTTTGGGACTTAGAGGAAATTCCCAAAGGAGCCAAAACAGTAGGCTGTAAATGGGTCTACAAAATTAAGTATGACTCTAAAGGGAATATAGAAAAGTATAAAGCACGACTCGTGGCAAAAGGATTTACACAAAGAGAAGGGATAGATTACAATGAGACATTTTCTCCAGTCTCATGTAAGGATTCCTTCAGAATCATAATGGCATTAGTTGCTCATTTTGATTTAGAGTTACATCAAATTGATGTTAAGACGGCATTTCTGAATGATGATTTAAAAGAAAAGGTCTACATGAAACAACCCAAGGGTTTTATCATGGAAGGCAAGGAAAATATGGGATGCCGCCTGAAGAAATCCATTTATGGATTAAGACAAGCCTCTCGGCAATGCTATTTAAAGTTTAATCAAACGATTAAAAGTTTTGGATTTAAAGAAAATATTGAGGATAATTGCATTTATGCAATGTTTAAAAATGGGAAATATATTTTCCTAATCTTGTATGTGGATGATATCCTGCTTGCTAGTAGTGATGTTAGTCTACTACAAGAAACAAAGAAATATTTATCCTCAAATTTTGACATAACAGATCTTGGTGAAGCATCATATGTTTTGGGCATAGAAATTCATCGAGATAGGAACAATGGAGTCTTAGGACTATCTCAGAAAGCATATTTAGAAAAGGTTCTTAAAAAGTATAATATGCATGCGAGTAAAGCCACACCTGCTCCAATAGTCAAGGGCGATAGTTTTGGGAAATTCCAATGTCCCAAGAACCAGTATGAGATCGATCAAATGAAAGCAGTACCATATGCTTCGGCAGTTGGCAGCTTACAGTATGCACAAGTGTGCACTCGCCCTGACTTAGCTTTTATCACCGGGGTACTCGGTAGATATCAAGAGAATCCAGGCCTAGAGCACTGGAAGATGGTAAAGAAAGCATTGCGTTATGCGCAAGGCACGAAGGACTACATGCTAATATACAGGAGAAGTGATTCCCTAGAGATAAAAGGGTATTCAGACGCAGATTTTGCGGGGGACAGAGATGATAGAAAATCCACGTCAGGATACATATTCACCCTCGCTGGGGGAGCTATTTCGTGGAAAAGCTCCAAACTGTCGATAGTTGCATCATCCACGATGTATGCAGAATTCATAGCATGCTTCGAAGCCACGGGGCAGGCGATATGGCTAAAGAAATTTGTACCCGACTTGAAAGTGGTAGATTGCATTCACAAACCACTAAAGATGTACTGTGATAACCAGCCCGCAGTATTTTACGCTCACAACAACAAGTCGAGTAATGCTGCCAAAACAATAGAGATAAGGTATTATGTTGTGAAAGATAAAATCCAGGATCAAACTATAAGTCTCGAGCATATAAAGACAAAGGATATGCTTGCGGATCCGCTAACGAAAGGCTTACCACCCAATGTGTTCAAGGAACACTTAGCCGGCATGGGTTTAAGGGAAAGCCTTATGATTCCTGGATAGGCCCAAAAGGAACAGAATTTGTTTCTGAACATAACGTATGTTGTAGCTGTATGATTCTAACGACAATTAAGTCGTGACGATGAAACATGCTCTATGTATCAATATGTGATGAAACAAATAAACTAGAAAGTATAAAGTTAAAAGTAAAGTTGAGATCAAGGGGGAGAATGTTAGGTTGATCTCTCTTCCGTTCGAACCCAACGGGTCGAACGGGCCCCTGACTCGCGCCCTGATCGGGGGCGCCCAAGCAAACCATGGTTGGTGGGCCCCTGTGACCCGCGCTATATAAGCAGAGGTGGGGGCCGGGGCAGGACTCACGAGGTTAATCGCTGCCACAATCCCCACCTACAATCCCTACCGATCTAGGGTTAGCGCGGTGCTCACAGGAAGCTCCACCACCTCGCGCACTCTCCGCCATCGCCGTGCGCCCCAGCACCACGATGGCCTCCGGCTCGAGTTCATCCACTGCTGGAGAAGGTAGGTTCACCGGATCTACTAGCCTACTCCAATCCAAAGTCTATCAGCTGCATCAAATACGATTCTGTTGCCACAGAAAATAACATAACTTGTCTACTTGCATCAAAACGGTTTTCCCACACAAACAAGACACACGACCCATCTAAAAAACCGTCGCATCTCACCTTCAGTAGCATCAGAGCAGTTCCTTCACGGTGGCAGCCCTTGGCCCAGCCAGGTCGCATCATCCTGCAAGCTTGAGCATCCTTCAGGGCCTGCGTCCCATTACCGAAGCGAATCCAGCATAGGCTACTATTTGAGCGCAAGGTCGCATTAAAAGGGTCGAGCTCCATGGCCTACAACAGCACGCAACAAGCATCAGCACAATTCTGCACAATGTTTAAGATTTGCCAGCAACAAATCTGCCGTGCTGGATGAATCACTAAAACAATTTGAATTTTAATAATATATACGCGTGCAGTAAATACAAGTCATCAATGACATGATTACCTTCCATAAGCATGTGACAGGATATCTGCTCACCCATGCCATGCATACGTTAGGTATATTATATATCTCTTCTCCCTATCAGATCGGTCTTTTGGGATAGTTGGTTGATAGGTATATATCTTAACATAAACCAACTCCGAAACAATTCTATTATTCTTCCTGGACTTCATTGTGGTGTCAACTTGTTCCTTCATGCCCAGCCGCTAGTATTGGTCTCATGTGTCCAGTGTCAAATTCTATTTCCCCTACACGTATGTGCTGCTGTGTGGCCTATGTCCACAATGATGAATTGAATTACATGCAATGTATGATCTGTTCTACCACTGATCCAACTGCGTCATCAATAAAAAAATGCATCCTAAGAGATTACAAAAATAATAACGTGACAGGAAGGGCTTAGAGGAGCAATCTCTAACTAGTTCACAGCATTAGCACATCTGCAAAGCGCGCAGAGCGCATAATTTCCATCACACATGCCATTCCACGGAAGGAACAGAAAAACAAAACTAAAATGCACTATAGTCTTTCAACTTGTCCTAAGCAGTCAATAAGTCCATAAACTAGAACAAGCAAGATGCAAGAATGTACCTCTCCATAAATTCTTGCTGCAATAAGATAATTCCCATTCTTGAATGCCTCATGTGCTTTAGATTTTGCACTAGCAAGCATAGTTTTCTGAAACATTGAGAACAGTCAAATGAAATAAAGATTCAGTATCACATGTAATCCCTTCCCACATGCTCAGTAGAAAAAAAAAATCTCCTGAATATACTCAATAGTTCTATCACTTGCGAAATGGCCATGAATATTTTTACTCCAATGCAGTATCACATGTAATCCCTTCCCACATGCTCAGTAGAAAAAATAATAATCTCCTGAATATACTCAATAGTTCTATCACTTGCGAAATGGCCATGAATATTTTTACTCAAATGTTGAACCTCCTGTCTCCCAGATAAAATAATATTAAAAGTCAGTGTCACCAGTTGAAGAATTGTTTGATTCATTTCATTTCCACATGTTTCTACTGGCCTAACTATCAATATCACTGATAGAACTCGGTAGCCTCTTTTGTTTCAGATATACATATCACTCATTGTGGTCTTTGGAGTGAGGTATTAAACAACATTACTGATTACCGCATCTTCCATCCACTACATAATCCACAACAAAAACAATGAAGCCTTTACTCCAAAGCAAGTTGGGATATGCTAAGGCTACCGCTACAGAAATCCCACAAGACCACAATCTCATCATTAAAAACTAAAATTTTCACTTGGCCAATTCCCTGTACTTTATTTTAATTTAGAATCTTAAATGCACATCTCGACCCAAAATGGGCCAAAATCAACACTGGGGTTAATCCTGGCTAGGTTCATACTTACAAAAATTTAAACTTCACAAGAGTTCAAAACACATAGGCATGACAATAAACCACAATCCATGTTTGCATGCCACAGAATTAACACGTAAAAGATTAAAGTGTGATGTGCCATCAAAAAGTTACGTGATAAGGAATATCGAGTTGACCAGTTTAACAGAACAGATAAGTTAAATACATTTAGAATCCTTTCAACTAAATCTTATTGCTCCGAAATGAGTTGGCATGCAATACATGTGACACATTTTTTGCTTACCGGCTCATAGCTAACCCATTGCAGCAAGACAACTGGCATACTTGAAATTCACGATCAATCTAATTCTCAGCCACTAATCATAATTCATTACATACAGAAGGGACACTCAAGTGCACGGTTTCAAGCTGTTTTTTCAAGTTCAGACAATGAATTGAAGAAACCCCAAATTCGGGAAATCTCGCAGCCAGCAATCAAGCATGCACACTCAAACCATTAATATAAATATGGTAGTGATGTTTTATAATTATACCTTTGATGAGGGCACTGAATTTACATTGCCAATGATTCCATCAACACTCCAGTCACGTACTTTAGGAATACGAGAAGTGACGGGAAATAGAATTTCAACATGTTCACGCATACCAGAACGTGCAGCAATTTCTATAGGAGTGTGCCCATACTGCCAAGACAACAAACAAGATTAACTTCACTTGATATTTGACAAAATAAAATGACGAAGCGGCCGAGAGCATGCAAGGTATGTAGACAACCATTGAGCAGACATGGTATAAACTTAAATACATTCTAGAGATTAGGATAAATCTGGCGCTTAGTTAACATGATCTATCAAGAACAACATTTATACTAATACCGAATTGTTACATTATAATACTATCCCAAGTTCCCAACAATTTTCAGGATGAATAAGATAAGAAGTAACTCCTTGTGACGCCCCCGATTCAATCGTACACTAATCATACACGCAAACGTGTACGATCAAGATCAGAGACTCACGAGAAGATATCGCAACACAACTCTAAAATTAAAATAAGTCATACAAGCATCATAATACAAGCCAGGGGCTCGAGGGCTCGAATACAAGTGCTCGATCACAGACGAGTCAGCGGAAGCAACAATATCTGAGTACAGACATAAGTTAAACAAGTTTGCCTTAAGAAGGCTAGCACAAACCGGGAAACAGATCGAAAGAGGCGCAGGCCTCCTGCCTGGGATCCTCCTAAACTACTCCTGGTCGTCGTCAGCGGCCTGCACGTAGTAGTAGGCACCTCCAGTGTAGTAAGAGTCGTCGTTGACGGTGGCGTCTGGCTCCTGGGCTCCAGCATCTGGTTGCGACAACCAGGTAGAATGGAAAGGGGAAAAAAAGGGAGAAAAGCAACCGTGAGTACTCATCCAAAGTACTCGCAAGCAAAGATCTACACTACTTATGCATGGATATCTGTGTAAAGGGGCAATATCGGTGGACTGAACTACAGAAAGCCAGAATAAGAGGGGGATAGCTAATCCTGTCGAAGACTACGCTTTTGGCAGCCTCCATCTTGCAGCATGTAGAAGAGAGTAGATGGTAAGTTCACCAAGTAGCATCGTATAGCATAATCCTACCCGGCGATCCCCTCCTCGTCGCCCTGTTAGAGAGCGATCACCGGGTTATATCTGGCACTTGAAAAGGTGTGTTTTATTAAGTATCCGGTTCTGGTTGTCATAAGGTCAAGGTACAACTCCAAGTCGTCCTGTTACCGAAGATCACGGCTGTTCGAATAGATAAACTTCCCTGCAGGTGTGCACCACATAACCCAACACGCTCGCTCCCATTTGGCCGGACACACTTTTCTGGGTCATGCCTGGCCGCGGAAGATCAACACGCCGCAGTCCCACCTAGGCACAACAGAGAGGTTAGCACGCCGGTCTAAATCATATGGCGCAGGGGTCTGGGCCCATCGCCCATTGCACACCTGCACGTTGCATGGGCGGCCGGAAGCAGAACTAACCTAGCAGGCGTTCCAGTCCAATCCGGCGCGCCCGCTCAGTCGCTGACGTCAAAAAGGCTTCGGCTGATACCACGATGTCGACTTCCCATAACTGTTCCTGCGTAGTTGGTTAGTGCGTATAGGCCAGTGGCAAGACTCAGATCAAATACCAAGATCTCGTTAAGCGTGTTAAGTATCCGCGAACGCCGACCAGGGCCAGGCCCACCTCTCTCCTAGGTGATCTCAACCTGCCCTGTCGCTCCGCCACAAAGTAACAGTCGGGGGCCGTCGGGAACCCAGGCCCACCTCTACCGGGATGGAGCCACCTGGCCCTTCAGCCCCCATCTCCGAACAGTATCATAAGTACTGTAACAGTTTAAAGTATATAGCATATGCCCGTGATCACCCCCGAAGTGATCACGGCCCAGTAGTATAGCATGGCAGACGGACAAGAGTGTAGGGCCACTGATGAAATACTAGCATCCTAACTAAGCATTTAGGATTGCAAGTAAGGGTAACAACTATAGCAACAATGACCGGCTATGCAGCAGAATAGGATTAACCGAAAGCAGTAACATGCTACACTACTCTAATGCAAGCAATATAGAGAAAGAATAGGCGATATCTGATGATCAAGGGGGGCTTGCCTGGTTACTCTGGCAAGAAAGAGGGGTCGTCAACAGCGTTGTCGATCGGGGCACCAGCAGCGGCGTCAGTCTCGTAGTCTACCGGAGAGAAGAAGGGGAGGAAACAATGAATACAATGCAAACAGATGCATAACGATGCATGACAAGACAAGTAGCGGTGCTAAGTGTGCCCTAACGCAGTATGAGGTGATACCGGTGAAGGGGGGGACATCCGGGAAAATATCCCCGGTGTTTCGCGTTTTCGGACAGATGAATCGGAGGGGGAAAATTGCGTGTTTGCTATGCTAGGGAGGTGTGGCGGACGAACTGGCTGCGTATCCGGATTCGTCTCGTCGTTGTGAGCAACTTTCATGTACAAAGTTTTTCTATCCGAGCGACGGATGAATTACTAAGAATTTCCGAAGTTTAAGCAATATCCGCTCACTCTGAAATTCTGAGAACTGCCCAGTTTTTAAACATCACTTAGCTGGTTTCCGGAGGCTATAGCTATTGTTCTGTACATCCTATAACTTTGTGCGTTATATCAATTGTGAGCATTTTTCTGCGATCTACATGTTAGTAACACTTTACTCCATATTAGAGTTCATTTGCTTGACCATCAACAGCTCTAAAGTAGCTATGAAAATAAAGCTGTTTATCAGTTTTTCAGCTAACAGAACTTAGCATTTTGTGAATTTAATAGGATTTAATCCGCGCATCAAATGGATTCGGTCCAGTGGGGTAAAATGAAGTTTGTCAAGTGTACTTCCGTCACATATTATTTTTACTCATGTTAGCACTTGATTAGCTATTGTTTATGGGCTGTTTAGAGGGCTACTCATTGTAGAAATACAAAAGCTAGCTACTGCTACAATAACTGAACATTACTGTAGCGCAGCAGCAGAATGCAGCGGCTAGCAGGCTTCAGCAAGCAAAGCAGCAGCAGCAACGCAACAACAGCAACGCGCAAGCAGCAGGCAGCCGGCAGCAGCGGCGCGAAGCGTGGGCAGAGGGCAGCGCAGCAGGCGTGCGAGCGCGAGGCGGCGTGGGCTCGGGCACGCGCGCGTGGCCAGAGGCCTGCGGGGGGCGGTGGGCGTGGCCGAGCGGCGGCGGTGAGCAGGCCCACGTGCACGCGGGGCGAGCCGGCGCGGGCGAGTGCGTGAGCACGGGCGTGCGGGGGCGGACGAGCGCGCGCGATGCCCGACGGTAACAGGAGCGACGCGAGTGGAGCCAGGGGTGGCTGTGCGCGTGCGCGGATGTAGAACTCCGGCGCGGCCATTGCGACGGAGCCCGCGGGGACGGCGACTACATGCACGTAACAACGCCGGGGAGAGTGGGATTCGGGGCAGAGCTCACAAGGGGGCTTGAAGAGGTCTTGGACAAGTCGGGGTGCTCGGTGTGGCGCGGATCCACGACGACTGTGGTCGGGCAGAGGCGGCAAAGATGGCGGCGATGCCGATGAAGCAAGGCGATCCCGTTCGCACGGCTCCGCGTAGACGATGAGGAAGGCACGCATCTCCTGGATGTGCTCCCGGGCGCCGGGGAGGCCGGTCGCCGCGACAGCGACGACGCCACGATGACGATGGCATTCTAGCGAGTGGGTCAGAGAGGGAGAGAGAGCGTGGGGGTGGGGATTGGGGCGCGCTAGGGTTCCTCCGCGAGGGAAAGGGGGCTGGGTGCGGCCTTATCCCCTCCGCGGACCGTCAGATGGGCGGCGCGTGGGCGTCGACGGCAGTGGCGCCGGTCGATGGGCGCCACGCCCTGTCTCCGCTCCTGTAGCGAGGAGGGAGGTGATCCGGTTGGGCTGGGCAAGGTCTGCTAGCTGGGCTGGTTGGCCCATAGGGGGGGGGTTGTTTTCTGTTTTCTGTTTTCTTTTTCTTTTATTTTCCCTTTTTGTCTTCTTTTATTTACCAGTTTATTTTTGTTTTATAAAATACAAAAGTTGTACCCAGATTATTATTTCAATCTAGTTCACTGCCACAAAAGTTGAACTCCAAAATAAAATAGTTTAAAATTTTGTTAATTATAAAAGGCATTTAATTACTTGTTTATGTTGCTGTTTTATTTATTTTAGAGCACTTCAATATTTTATAGGAATGTGGTTTCTTCACCACAATTACATATGAATTATTTGCTACATCTAGAACTTTTTAGTTTTGACTTTCAAATTTTTTAATTATTTGACTTTGTTTTAAAATTGAATTTTGAATCGGTTTGAACTAACGCAAGATTAGCAACAGTAATCGAGGTGATGTGGCATCATTAACAGGGAATTACTGTAGTCTGATTATTCGGGCGTCACACTCCTGCTGATTTTGCAATCGCAGCTTCATTTTTTCTCAAAACTGATGATGGTAACTTATATATTTCATCCAACGATCCAATGTTCTTTGTAAGTTCGAAATTGGTCAAAGTTGGAACTCCAAGGTAAGTTCTTCCTACTTAGTAGATAGCCTAGAGCCATTACATGCTTCTCCAAATAATCAAACAGAATAGGGTCTTGAATTTAAAATGTAGCTTCGCTGTTATGGTAAATCTAAATGGACCAAAAATGCACAAAATAGAATTCATCAAGACATTTGTTTTAAAGTTTACAAACTGAAGATGGAAAACCAGTAATATGTTTAGCAATGACCTGCTAAACGAACCGTGTATTAGAATATGTCCTGCTAAGTTTTGACGAGAGCATCCATGTAGCAGTAAGGTAAAAAAAGAGCTTACACTGTCAGTAACATTAGCATCTGCACCAGCCAGAACTAAGCACTTAAGGATGTCAGTCGAGCCAGCAAGGGCAGCAATTATTAAGGGTGTATCTTTACCAATACCATCCACATCAGCACCAGCCTAACAAAAGATGACAGGTTATATACTTCACAAGAACAAACATACAAATTGCAATTCATCATTGTCATAACCATTTTAGGAAAATTACAGAAACTAAGTAATATAACCCTTTCTTTTCACATTAGCACAGTAACCTGTAAGTTGATGTGAGAAGATGACATACCTCAAGCAGGAGCTTCACACATTTTAGTGAGCACGCGGCAGTAGCAATAACAAGAGCTGTAGAATCAGTACCACTCAAAGCTATCTTATGCTGTTGGGAGATGCAGAAATTAGAAATTCCATATAACTACAGTCAGCATAAAATTTAAATAAGGGCTGAAGAACTACAGTTGAATAGTGATATACAGTATATATATATATAATTTTATCCATCAACTCAAAGTATTATATATAATGTCATTGTGAGTAGAAGCTTTTGACACAAATAAGAAATAACATAATTAGCATGTACAAACATCGCAAATTAAATGAATTAGCCTCTCATGTTATCTATTTTTTGAGGAAAATGGAAGTTGTATTGCCGATGCATTTCAGAAGAGAAGCAAGTATAGTTGAGTTACAGAGAAAGGGATCATGGCTCCCAGTGGCCCTCAAAACAAACTTAAAATTACAGCTAATCAGACTCTGGATCAGGCTCGTTTTCCCTAAATGTGCTCCAGGAGATACGCGAGTGAGCCAACAGCATGTCCTGCTTGATTACTCCAAGCACATGATCCTCAGAGGAGACAATATTCTAAGTTATTTATGAAAAGGTGATATTAATCCTATTAATCCGTCTGGGAGAAGTACCTCTGACCATTCCCCAAAAATTCAAACGAAAGAAAGGAAGATCAAAAGAATGAGTCTCCCCAGCTCAGTAAAGTCAATGGCCAAACAAATGACAAAGGTCGAACTTAAAAGTCAAGCATGTTAAACTTCAACTTGCCAGGCTATGTCAAGCAAGAACAGTAGAAACTAAAAGCACTGTGTACATTTTATAGTCGGATTATGTGTATGCTGGAGAAACAGAGAGCATGTTACACTCAAGTCTCTGGACTCCACCTGGACACTGGTGGGACCATTGCAATAAAACAAGACAATTCAGCACTGAAAAGGAGACTACAGGTCGATGTGTATATTCGAGAAACTGAATTGGACAAAGAGCAGCAATTTCACTCATGTTACCAAGACAAGATACTATATATTGAGACTATGTTTGAAAACTGGAGCAGGTGAGATTAAATTAGAAGGAATGAAAACTGAAAAATACGGGTGTAACACACAAAAGCCAGTGACATGAAATAAATACAGATAGGGAAAAGTTGCTGGATAGGGCAACAAATGAAATAACTATTACTGTGGACTTAACCATTCTAGGGAAACTAGTTTGTAAAAAAGGAAAATATGAGAGTGGCGCTTACATTCTAGTAAATTCTAGTAAATCCAAAACTCGTATGAAATTCAAGAAACTTGGCATGCTTTCATGGAATGGCATCAACATGCCGTGGTAAATTTTTTTGTCCCATTTGGGGCAGGTTTGGGTATATGCTTCTCACAAACCAGAGCTTCTCACAACAAGCATGATGGTTTTGGTAGGGAACGCCCCACCTTTGGGGACAAAACGATATCCATTGCCTCTTATTGCTTAAAAAAAATTCTCGCGTCAACATAGAACAACAGGAGTGTTGTGCTATTTTTTGTGATTTTTTGGGGTTCGTTTGGACAGTTTAATGAATTAAGTGAGTTTTCAATGCATTTATGTGCATAATTCAAATTTGAACTACATGCACATGCTCCAGTGCATATAAATTGGTTGAAAAATCAAATCTTTGTCCTTGGGTGCATGCTTAGGTCCCATGCAAGAAATGAGAATGAATGTCAAACACCCTTCCACCGTCACTCGGCCGCAAACATTGAGATACCTGGTTTTTAAATTCTAGTAAATCCAAAACTCGTTTGAAATTCATGAAACTTGGCATATGCTATCATGGAGCGGCATCAACATGCCGTGGTAAATTTTTTGTCCCATTTGGGGCAGGTTTGGGTATATGCTTCTCACAAACCAGAGCTTCTCACAACAAGCATGAGGGTTTCGCGAGGAAACGCCCCACCTTTGGGGACGAAACGATATCCATTGCCTCTTATTGCTTTCAAAAATTTTCTCGTGTCAACATAGAACAACAGGAGTGTTGTGTCAATTTTTTGTGATTTTTCGGGGTTCGTTTGGACATTTTTATGCATTAACTGAGCTCTCAATGCATTTATGTGCATAATTAAAATTTGAACTACATGCACATGCTCCAGTGCATATAAATTGGTTGAAAAATCAAATCTTTGTCCTTGGGTGCATGCTTAGGTCCCATGCAAGAAATGGGAATGAAGTCAAACATCCTGCCACCGTCACTCGGCCGCAAACATTGAGATACCTAGTTTTTAAATTCTAGTAAATCCAAAACTCGTCTGAAATTCATGAAACTTGGCATGCTATCATGGAGCGGCATCAACATGTCGTGGCAAATTTTTTGTCCCATTTGGGGCAGGTTTGGGTATATGCTTCTCACAAACCAGAGCTTCTCACAACAAGCATGTGGGTTTCGTGAGGGAACGTCCCACCTTTGGGGACGAAACGATATCCATTGCCTCTTATTGGTTTCAAAAAATTTCTCGTGTCAACATAGAACAACAGGAGTGTTGTGTCAATTTTTATGATTTTTCGGGGTTCGTTTGGACATTTTTATGCATTAACTGAGTTCTCAATGCATGTATGTGCATAATTCAAATTTGAACTACATGCACATGCTCCAGTGCATATAAATTGGTTAAAAAATCAAATCTTTGTCCTTGGGTGCATGCTTACGTCCCATGCAAGAAATGGGAATGAATTCCAAACACCAGGGCACCGTTGATTGCCGGCAAAACATTGAGATACATGGTTTTTAAATTCTAGTAAATCCAAGACTCGTCCGGTGCGCAGGTTCACCGGGAAGCGTGGGAGATGTTCAACGCAGGATTTGTGCATCTCTTCAACTCAAACGGTTCAGTGAAGCAGTAAAGCGGCAGAAAATAAACCAAAAAATATGTGTGCTGCCACAGGCCCAATGTGCCGTGTGAGCAGGCGTGAGTTGACAGGACGCATGCGAGCAGTTCGCCGCGTAGGCAGACGGGGAGGCGTGCGTGCATGTGTGTGAATTGACGGGGAGGCGTGCGAGTAGCTGTGTGAAACGATGGTAGGAATGGCAGACGTCCGCCGCGTAGGCTCACCGGGAGGCGAGACAACTTTTGACCGCAGCCTGCCTTGCTCCCACTGGTCCGTATTAATTCCGCGCCCGAGCCGCCGGCCATAATAGGCGGCCGCACCCCTGGTCCACAGCGGTCACCAACGTCTGGACTCTAGAGTGTATGATGATGCCGCCGAAGCACACCATCGGAGGGAGTGGCGACGCCGGGGCTGGTGAAGCACCCGCACAACGCATGAAGCTAGCCACAAAGGTTTCCGTCGCCGCCGACGAGGTCTCACGTGGGCAGTAGCACGACCTTGACTTTGTCGGCGCCGTTGTGCCCCCCTAGCCGGAGCCGGAGGTCAACAGCTACTCCGGCAACAACTGCGACTCCGACGGAAAACCGGTTACTCATCTATATACCCATTTGTGCGGCAAACATATCAAGTGTTTTCTTTGGTTAATCCCCCCACCCCGCCCCTCTATAATTTTTCTGGAATACAAATCCTATGGTTATGTTCTCTCAGTCCATGAAATCAGAGTAATTAAGATCCGTTAGATGCACGTAGTGTATTGATTGTTTAAATGTTATCTGTATAGAGTTAGTGATTAATTATTTGTTCTGTACAAATGATTTTTGCTAATAATCCGACTAGGGTTAGCTTGCATGCTAATATTTCATGGCTAGATCTTGAGAATTGATTTTGAATGTACTACATATATGTTTGTGCCTTTTTTCTTCCTGATCTTGAGAATTGATTTCGAATGTCCTACATGTTATGCCATTTTTTCTTTCAGATTAGTATGTACACAGATGAGGCTCCGACCAGCGCCGCCGCCGGATGTAGATCTTGGACCCGGCTGTGCGGCCAGAAGCGCCCCCTGGACCTGAGGAACCAGTAGAATCTCCGACGGACCGCATCAGCGATCTCCCGGACGGAATCCTTGGGGAGACCATCTCCCTTCTCCCCACCAAGGATGGCTGCCGCATACAAGTCCTCGCATCTCGGTGGCGCACTCTATGGTGCACCGCGCCTCTTAATCTCGATTGTCGTCACCTATCTGTCGATGATGATTCTGAACTCCCCGGAGCCATCATCTCCTCCCACGAGGGCTCCGTTCAACACATCTGAATCCCGACATGCTACCTGCTGGACATACCTTGCATGGTGGCCGCCTGGCTAACATCCCGTCAATTCGATAAACTCCAGCAGCTTGAGTTCTACCATGACTATGTATGTAACATACCACGAACCGATGTATCTGTGCCCTCACCACCGATGTCCATCACGTGGTTTTCCTCCTCTCTCCACACCGCCACCTTTGCCAGGTGCCATCTAGCAGACAATCTGGTACAAATGCTTCGACTCCCACTGCTAAAAAAACTTGCACTTATGGTGTTTGATCTGTCGGAGGCCGCACTGCACAACATCATCCACTCCAGCTGCCCTACCATGGAGCACTTGCTGCTTTTTTTTGCAATGGAAATTCATATCTTTTGTCTCAAAATAAAGTCGCCCCACTGAAAGGATCAAGAAGAGGTGTCTAGGGGGGGGGGGGGTGAATAGACTCTTAACAAGAAAAAGTTGCAGTTTTTATTTTCTTCAAGTTAAGGTGGAGTTTTAGCACAAAATTAAACATTCACAATACATATCAAGCAAGCATGACAAGAGTATATGAGCAGCGGAAAGTAAATCATGCAATTTGCAAGAATGTAAAGGGATGGGATTGGAGTGTGCAAACGCAATTGGAGACACGGAGATTTTTGGCGTGGTTCCAATAGGTGGTGCTATCGTACATCCACATTGGTGGAGACTTCAACCCACGAAGGGTAACGGTAGCGCGAGTCCACGGAGGGCTCCACCCACGAAGGGTCCACGAAGAAGCAACCTTGTCTATCCCACCAGGGCCATCGCCCACGAAGGACTTGCCTCACTAGGGTAGATCTTCATGAAGTAGGCGATCTCCTTGCCCGTACAAACTCCTTGGTTCAACTCCACAATCTTGACGGAGGCTCCCAAGTGACACCTAACCAATCTAGGAGACACCACTCTCCAAAAGGTAATAGATGGTGTGTTGATGATGAACTCCTTGCTCTTGTGCTTCAAATGATAGCAACTCTCTCTCACAGATTTGGATTTGGTGGAAAGATGATTTGAGTGGAAAGCAAGTTGGAGAAGGCTAGAGATCAAGATTTATGTGGTTGGAATGGAATATCTTAACCTCAACACATGAGTAGGTGGTTCTCTCTTAGAAAATGTATGATGGAAGTGTAGGTATGTTCTGATGGCTCTCCCCACGAGTGAAGATTGGGTGGAGGGGCATATATAGCCTCCACCCAAAATCTAACTGTTACACATAAATCACCAAACTCGGTGGGACCGAATCAAAAAACTCGGTCGGACCAATTTAGTTCATAATGTGACCGTTAGGCATTTCGGTGGGACCGACATGATCAACTCGGTGGGACCGATGTGCTAGGGTTAGGGTAAAACCTCATCTCGGTTTGACCGATTACACAAACTCGGTGGGACCAATTTTGGTAATAGGCTAACCAGAGAGTTGGTCAGGCAAACTCGGTGGGACCAATTACGAAACTCAGCAAGACTGAATTTAATGCAACAAGAACCAGAGAGTTTGCAAGCCCATCTCGGTGAGACCGAGATCCCATCGGTGAGACCGAATTGATTAGGGTTTCTGGCAGTGGCTATGTCAACTGAACTCGGTGGCGCCCGATAGAAAGATTCGATGGGGCCGAGTTTGACTTTTGGTTTGGGACATATGTGGATATGAGAAAATGGTTGAGGGTTTTGGAGCATATCACTAAGCACTTTGAGCAAGCAAGCCATTAAGCAACACCTCATCCCCTTTTAATAGTATTGGCTTTCCTATGGACCCAATGTGATCTTGGATCACTAAAAGTAAAATGTAGAGTCTCGAGCTTTTGAGCTTGAGCCAATCCTTTATCCTTAGCACCTTAAAGGGGTTCCATATCCTCTTGTCCACGCCACTCCATCTGTTGAACTCGTCTGAAATATACTAGATGAAAACATTAGTCCAACAAGAGATATGTTGACATTAATTACCAAACCACCCAGGGAGCACTTGTGCTTTCACCGACCTTGTAAGCATGGGAATTTGTTTTTTGGACATGATCTCATCATCGAAAATGCCCCTTCACTTCAAAGGTTGCTCCTTGATTCTGGTATAGTACCTTCGCAAATAACTATAGTCTCTACGCCTAAACTGGAGACCTTGGGTGCAATTCGTGATCCTTTTAGATGGTTCAAGATGGTGTTTGGCTCCACACCTATTGAGGTGCTGTATATTATTCACGTAAACTTTTGTAATCTGCCTTTTTCATTTGTGCGCATAAGTTAAGTATCATCTTGGACTACACTTTTGGTACTAATATTATGTTCTATGCTCAATGAAGAGCTTGTCCATCCTATCAGTGGTAGTGAATTCTGTCAAGACCTTACATATCAGTATGTGGTGTTTTTATCTGAACATGATTATTGGCTTGCTGCAATGCTTTCCATGTCTGGAGAATTTGTATATAAAGGTGATGATTTCACGCACATTGAAAGCCCATATATAATGTACTATAATTAATCGTTGAGCTATCACTCTTTCAACATAATCTTTTTAGACATTAACTGTTTTCAATCTTCATATCTATTTAGGCACTAACACGTGGAGAAAAAGGTATAACCAATCGATGGTTCAAGAAGCACCGGGATTTTCTCAGATCTCATGACATTCGTTTGAAGACAGTAACACTGGAAGGATATGCATCCAACAATGCAAACACTAGCTTTGTCACATTGTTCATGTTGAATGCGAGGGCACTATTGTCCATGAGGATTAAGTTTTTCGACAAGAATTTTTTTACGGCTATAAGTGTTGAACAACATAAAAAGAAGTTTCAAGTGGACCTAAGGGCTTCTGATCGTGCTCGGCTTCTATTTACAATAGCTTGTCATCATGTACCAGTAGAATTTCTGGCCGGGGATCTTGATTTTATGGATCAGACCGATCCATTTGATTGTGACTGCCGAAAACTTTGGTTGAGTTAGATGTCATTGTCCTGTTCAATCTGGATTTTGTCTAAACCTGATGAGCAATTAATCCTTGTGCTTTTGTACTGTTTCTAAGCTGGAGTTAGATATTGTTTCCCTTTTCAACTCGGTTTTGACCCATATTTTCTTTCATACTGGGCCAATGGCTTGCCATTTCTTTAATTAAGACATAAATATTATAAGAATTCACAACATAGGGAAAGAACATCACTCTCGCGGGATCCTCGAGATCTTTGTTCATTATAGAACCCGCAAGTTCTTAGCGCCCACCAGCACCCACAAACTTATTTTCAGCTAGCACACCAAATGGGTTGTAATTCTTAATAAGAAAGGTAGCATGGTAGTGACAGATTTGGATTTGTCATTTGGGACCCACGAGGAAAAAGCCTATCCAGGGCAGTGCCGACTCGACAGCAAACATTGAGAAACCTGGTTATAAAATTACTGTAAATCCAAAACTCACCTCAAAATCACGAAACTTGGCATGGTATCACTGGTGCGCGTCGGTCCTAAACAAACGGTTTTTTACCCCTTTCCGTGACGGCATTTGGAACCGTCGCCAAGTGAGTGTGGGCGATAGGGTGGTCCTTCCCACACGACCCAGAAACCATCGGGGATAGGGAGCCTTGATGCATACAGTTGTCCCTATATAACTGTTTCTGATATCTCGAATATCCCAAACACTTCATCCATGCTACTCGTTTGTGCTCGCATTGCCATCGCAGTCGGAGTTTTGTGGTTCTGCCTAAAACCAGGCAGATTCTAGGCACGGGAGCTTTCCAGGCAGATTCTAGGCAGATTCCAGGCACGGGAGATTTACGATGCCTGGCACATCACAAACAGTTCATGATTATAAACCGTGTACGATAGGTAGACAATCACACACATTTAGTTTTCCTGCACCATATGTGATAGTGTCTGACATCACACAGGCTTTGCGAACGGCAACTGTGTGCATGCTTGCACACGTTTCCTCTCTGTGAACCGTCTCGGATTATGGTGTATATCGCAAACATATGTGTTTTACCAACCGTGTGTGCCGTAATGACCTACACAACGTAATTTCGCCCTAATTTAATTGCTGCTATTTAAAATTGTACCTAATTTAAACTTGAAAGTAGGCTATAGCTTTATTCATATCCATCAGGTTCAAACAACCAATGCATTATTCGATTCACAGGTACATATGTTTAAGAATTGCAGAAGCACCAAATAAAGAATGATGTACCAGGGTTCTATACTTGTACTATTACAGATGGTAAAGAAAGAGGCGACATACATTCCAGTTACTGAACAAGGTGAAGCGGAATGGCCCTATTGTGCTCTCCTGGATGCAGAAGGCATGCAGGACTCTAGTCCAACCCCATGTAGTTTGAGAGGTAATCTTGAGTAAACTGCTTCAGGATCCACTACAAAAGAAAAAAGATTCAGATATTGTCATCTAACACAACTCATTACGGGCAGTAAAAAGAAGGCTACAGGGTTCTTACTTACCATCCTGCAGTTCACTGTTGTCTTGCATAAAGTGTAAACAAATAGTTCGATTGACATCTTTTGACCCATTTTAGTAACAATCTTTATCAGTTTCCTCACTTGATGCTGGTTCATGAATATCTCATTGCCCCATACACAGAAAGGGTCGAAGTGTGGATCTTTGGCAATGATATATGTACCTAAAAGCACCAAGTTAATATTAGAAGCTAAAAAACAATTGAAAAATGATGTAGTACAACACTCCATCCATCCCATTATATAAGATTTTATTACATGTATATCTAGACATCATCAGAACATTAAGGTAACACTCTTCCTTGTTGCTATGTAGCCTGGGATTGCATATTTAGTCATTCAGTACAATGCATGTTGCTAAACAACAATTGAAAAACGAAAAGGCATGTTAACTGCAATATCCTTAACAGCAACCAAATATCATAATTCATAGTGGTATTGTTGAAACTGTTATTGATGAAATTGAACTGCACAACAAATAGTTGCACATATAGAGCATCACATTGTGAAGAACTGAAATTAACAAGTCATAAGGACATCTCTAGGCGATCCTTAAAAAGTTAAAGGAATAAAACCCTTAGTGGATATATATATACTCCAGCAATTTTTGGCCTTTTCTAGTCGATCCCCTAAACTTAAGGTTGTAAACTTCAATTTGATCAAGTTCAAAGCAGGTTCAACCAAAAGTAGCATGCACTCAAACATAAACATAGATAGTCTTGCATAACCGAACATAAAACATAAATTTAAACTAAGCTAAACTACTTTCGGTCGAAGTAGAGGTCGAGCCAATCCTTCCTCGTCACATACGGTGTGCCGCGAGCCGGGTCCGGGCCAGTATTGTCATCGGGGTCATTGGGGAAGGAACTCCTCCACTCTTCGACGTCGATCTCCTCGTCCTCAGGGCCCACCTCAATGCCCTCCGCCCCGTCGCCGCCGCCTTCGACCTCGTCCTCACAGGAGAGCGCGATAACCTCACTGCCTTCCGTGACGCCGTCCTCGCCGCCTTCGACCTCATCATCGGAGGAGAGCGCGATAACCTCGCCGCCCTCGGCGCCGGCAAAGATCGCCCGCTCCGCCTCCACGAGCTCCGGGTGCTGCCGGCGGAGCTCTTGCATGTAGACCTCGTCGGCGGCCTTGGCCTCGAGACGCTCCCATGCCTCGTGGTCCTCCCGCGCCATAGCCGAGCTCACCACCCTGGCTCCGGTGAAACGAGGTGGACCGGACGTGTGCCAAAGGGGAAATTGAGCCTAGCCGCCGCGCCGTGGTAGCGGACCTGCCAGCGGTCGTACTCCATGGCCGCGAGCTCGGCCGTGTGGAAGCTACCGAGCCACCGGCGGGTGTGGGTCTCTCGATCTGTAATCTCGGCGACCCACGTCCCCCACCGCCGCTGTCGGACCCCAAGGTATCGGCTGCCGGGTCCAAGGGAGGACGGGGAAGTCCTCGAACCGGCGTAGGGGCGCGGCGGCGGGCGGATCAGGGGACCGGTGACGGCGGATCGGGCCCGCAGAGGACGACGGGTACACCTCGGCGGCCACCTCGCCGGCGTCGGGCGAAAAGGCCGCGATAAACCTCTTTTTGGCCATTGGCTCCTCGAGCTCCCCGGCACACGGGCAGAGGTTGAGGATGGAGGCGCCGATGATGGCGGCGACCTACCAATGGTTTTGAGGGTTGTGTGTGTCTGTGTGAGAGGAGGTTTTGGGGTGTGTGTGTGGAGGGAGGGGGGAGCAAGGTTGTGTTTGAGGAAATACTGCGGCAACTGAAAATTTTACTAGGCGGGAGTAACAAGGCGGGGATACTGAAAATTTGGATCAAGGGCGAGAAGAAATTTTTGAGATTGTGAGGGATGTAGAGGCGGGAGTAAAATGCCGGGGCTACTGAAAATTTGAATCAAGGGACTGAAGCAGAGCGGGAGTAACAGACATCGCACACAGTCTGCACATACTAATCATGTGCTATCAAACATTAATACCTTCCAGGCGGTAGATATTTTCGATATTGCAAGGGATGCAGAGGCGGTAGTTTTTGGGGAGTGAGCTAGTGTGCTTGACACGCCGGCTGTGGACTGTAGCCGACGCACCTTCTCGCGTAAGCCATAGGCGTACTATACACCGACGGTGCTCCAAGATATTTTGTACTACATCTCACATGCACTACAAAAAAAAGACACATCCGTGACATTTTGGGCCGAACGAAATTTTTTTCTGTCATACATATGACACTTCTATGACGATAATTGTGACAAAACCCGGTATCATCATAGATGTGGTGGGCTCCTACTTCTATGACAAAAAATCATGAAAGAAAATGGGCTTTTCGTCCTGGGCGGGCCGGAGACGCAGCTGCATGACATTCTTTGAGCCATCCATGACGGAAAAAACCGTGGTAGAAGCGAGGGCGAGGAAAATTTCGGGGAGTTCCCGGTTACGGTGGGAGGTCGGGGGCCGAGCGATGCGTGTTTCTCTTGTACACGTATGCGCGTGTGTGCGAGGCATTGGCTCTAACTGAACCCGAGCGAGGCATTGGGCTCTAACTGAACCCAAGCGATTGCACTGCAGGCTACGCGTTACTGAACCCGAGCGATTGATTGATGGCTGTTAACTGAACCCGATCGAGCGATTCCTTTGCTACTGCTGCTAACTGAAGCCGATCGATGCTGCCTCTGG